>NW_010429695.1:14126-32201 GCF_000710305.1 Buceros rhinoceros silvestris | reverse complement strand
CCTACAAATGTAATCCTTTTTTCATTGGTTACTTCTCCCCTCTTTCCAGGGGAAGGTTTCTCCAGTTCATTTAGGCCTGTGTAATCTATTTTAAAGCTCCATAAGCGTGAAATAATTGCTGCTAGATAAGTTTCCTTAAGCAAGAAAACCCTCATATAGAGGTAATCTGGTGGAATTACGTGCCTAGAGTGAAGAATCAAAGCTGGAGCACGTGCTGGTCCATCATTTGCTAAATACGGCCTATCAGGAGAGGTGTAACATGACTTGCAAGAGTTTCTGAGATTAGGGGGGTTCGTATGGGAAGCACTCTGTGAGTGGATTTGTTACCATGTTCAATATTCCGTCTCAGATGAAGTAAAATATTCATTTAAATCCATTATTCTGCCTGTACATCTTCAAAGTGTCACAACCAACTCAGAGCTGAGAGGTTTTTTTAAGGGCAGGACAATAAAAGACGGTCTGTGGAAGGCTAGATCCAGACAGCACACGTTACCATCTTCCACACGGTCGCTTTGAATAGGGCTGTGGTTCACAAGGCAGCACGTGTGACTTGGACACTGTCAAGGTGCCAGGGATAACACGTGCAAAAAGCAGTTAGCGTAACCTAGTTATTAATGTATCCTTCGCTTATTTGCTTAAAATCTGTGTTCCTAGTGGAATCATCATTACATAATGCATTAGAGCTGCCCAAATGTAAGCAGGTTGTAGCTGGCTGCATCTCTGTCTCATTTGGAATACATCGCTGCAGAATGCAAGATAATTACTTGTGCCATTTACCCAACAACTTTTAACGTAGATAAAAAGAAAGGTATTTTCGTGTTCCTATTTAGAACCACGGCAAGAGACAGAAATGTCATTGCAGGGGATAGATAATGTAATGACGTATATAGAATGAATTCGTAGTTTAGAAAAATGCAAATATTTATAAACATTTTCAGGAAAAAGATAATTTCTAATTCAAGATCAGACTATTTGAGATGCGCAAGCTGTTTCTGCTTAATGATGTGCCCTTTTGCACTTTTGGTGTGTGTTTAGACTAATAATCATTCAAACAGAGAGAAGGTTAGCCACCGAGGTGTCAGCCTTATAGCTGTGTTGTTCAAAGCTGTGAAAAAAAAAAAAAAAGAGGGGAAATGCAAGAGCTCACAGAGCCCATGGCTGGGCAGAGCTGTGGGGAGCTGGAGACTGGGGTTGCTGCAGCATTGCTGGGGCAGGGGCTGATGGCCCTGGGGAGCCAACATGGGGTCCTGGGCAGGTGGGGGGAGCCCCTGGGGCCTGAGCAGGGACAGCCAAGCCCAGGGGTGCCCTCAGGTCCCTGAGCCAGCATATGAATTGCCACAGAGGGCCTGACTTATGTCAAATCTCAGTTTATCACATATACTTAGAGGTAAATGAGGGTATTGAGAGAATAAAAGTGGAAGAAGAAAGTTCTTAAAAGCACCTGAGAGTCTAGAAATTTACTGTATTTCTAGAGAACTACGCATTAAGATAGAGACCCCTAAGGAGATACACACGTGGCAGTGCCCAAAACCTTTCAGTGCCTGGCTTCATATATGGAATTAAGGGTTGTAGAAATAGGCACAACAAGCAGCCAGCTAGCCAGGAGTCAACTTGGTGAACCATGAAGGGATGTGAAAAGGAGGCATGTATTTGAAACCCTGCATTTTTTTGAATTTGATCGATGAAAGAACAAAACGGTAACAGGGCAGTGTAACTCTTCATGAGCCAGAAAAATTGTTTGGATTTTTCAGGTTGGGGCAAACTCAAAATGAACGTCACAACGCTGCCATTTCACATTGGCCTGCTTAATCCCAGGAAGTAACCATAAAACGCATAAATCATAAAAATGTTTTTTGGGGTTTGTATTCTTAAGAAAATGATCAAAGCTTGTAACAAACAAGGCGTTATACAAGGCTTTAGTAATACCTCTCCTTTTTCTGTGTCACATAAGGAAAAATAGTACTAATGGTCCTTTTTTGTAAGACTCAGTAAAACGTCTTTGGAATAGACTGCACCAGTTGTTCCTTCTGTAAAAATCTGTTCATGGTCTTTCAAACTCAAATGAGACAGAAAGAAAAAGAGGAGGGGAAAATTATAACCAAGTAGAAAATCACTCCGTCCACTGTTCAAGCTCTTTCTTGCATCTTCATTTCTGGCAAGAGACAAACACGGCACACACTGTAAGTCCCAGCAATCTTCTAGTAACATCAGACCATTTAAGTCATTGCTCTCAACTGCTTTTCTGTCTGTTAGCTGAAGGCACTGCTACCAGACTTATTAAACAGAACACAAAAGGAGAATTCTAAGAAAAAGAAGAAAATCAGGGTTGAAAATTATGAGTGCAGAAAATGGGCATAGCAGCAGCACCACCACATTGCTGCTGCCCGAGACTGTTCATCATTTCATAGGGACAAGGTAGTGATGGTGTCATCGAGGCACCTCTGTATCTTCTGGCTGAGACAAACCTTTGTCTCAGGACTTTCGGGGGCTAACAATGCCTAGATGGATACTAACTGCAGCCCTAGGAACTAATAGGTATCTTTTTTCCGTCAATGTGTAAATCAAAAGTTTTTAATTTCCTCTGGCTTTTTCAGCAAAATGGATGGCAGTGGAAGCGGCCATCCCTTTGTTATTTTGCTCATGAAATATGACAACACATGACTACATGAGTAGTACCTGTGAATTTCTTGTTTGTATTAATGCATCCTTTCAATCTCTAACTTTGGTTTACTTTTCATGAGACAGTCCTTTGGAGACAGGCTTGGACTTCTCCGATCTTAAACATTGGAGACAGGCTTGGACTTCTCTGATCTTAAACAAAGCACATTACAAATTTCTGCACAATGTAATTTAAGAGATTAAAGTATTTTCTTTCCCTCACTCACTAAATACTTCATTGTATGCAGACATGACTTCATTAAAACCAAAATTTTTATGAGAGTTTCTCAGTCCAAGTATCCACAGAGGGAAGCTGTGATAATAATTTTTTTTTAATTTCATTTATTTATTCATTCATATTTGTATCACTATTACGATCATCAGTTATATACCCCTTGTCCTAGGGTGTATTGTCTGGCAGATGGGATTTCCATCCACAGTCCTTGTCCTTGTATAACTGCTAATGACTTCTAGCCTCCAGAGAAACAGGTGACACTTCCACATCTCATTGTTGGTACTTCTTAGAATGACTCCACACATACATACATCTGTATTGCTTCACAGCACCGGTTTTTGGGGTCTACAGGTCATAGGTATAACATGCCTTTGTCTGCAAAAATAAGTGTTTCCTTAAGATCTCTCAAAGTGTGTATTGAGGAAGTGCAGAGGGAACAGCACACAAAGCGATGCTCCAAGAACAGGGTCAGCCTAGGCTGCTGCTGCTTCCAGGGGCTTTGCCAACAGTGCGAGAGAAGCTGTTCCTGAGAATCCTGTGAATGACACACTGACTTTCAAGTATGATGTGACTCCTCTATTTTTAGGGAGGACCTTCAGCCTTCAACACCATCATGTTCTCCCTACACTCAGTATGATAAAGAGAGGCAATATCCAATTCTTCCAGGACAATGTGTTGTCATAGTAATTTTAGCATGTTGACCCACTTCACTGGGAGGAGCCAAAATATAACTTAGTCTAAATGGGAGTTCTTAGGATTTGAAAACAACTTCTAGGATTGAAGAAGAACAAGTAGATGTTTCAAGTATTATTTGGTTTGGGGTTTTTTAAGTTATTATCAATTAGGAGAAAAATAACTTTTCTTTGAAATTGGTGCCAATTGTTTTATGATATTCAGTATCTTCTTAATGCATATATAGTGCACAATTTATGCCATTATATGCTGTAAACTTTAATTTCCAGTTGAACATGTATGACCAAATTGTTTCTGAATAAGTAACAAATAACCTCTCAATAATTCTCTGTGCGTTTATGACAATGCACAATGGGAAGGATACATTCATGACTCTTAAGAGGGCGGATTTAGTGGTTAAATCACACAAATGAGGCTTGAAAGTCAGAAGAAATTAAGTTCCTCTTTCAATTCTGTTGCAGGCTTGGTTGTGAAATGGAAACATTCCAGTTCTCTGAACAAAAAGATCTAAATTTCAAGCTGTTTAACACCCACGGTTTCTTTTTCATATAACTGGCAGAACTATGTTCAGCATCTCTGCAAAGATTAAACGTTAGGTATCCCGGAATCGAGACATTCCCATTACAGATCAGTTTTAAAAGGTGGCTCATAATCCCTGTGCATCTGTTTTGCCTCATTTGTTAATTATGGTTAGAGGCATCGCTTGTAATTTGTTTAAGAACCCTTATACTGCGTGGTTTAGTGTTTTAGCTCACTGCTGTGCCTTTACCAGTTTAGGATTTCAGTCTTTGATACCACACTTTATAGCTCTGATATTTACACTGAAGTGGACTCCTCTGGTTAGTCCCTTCTTTCTCCTTTCTCTCCTAAATCTTCTATTTTCTCTGAAATTTTGCTGTGTTGATCTTATATATTTGACTGCATTTATTTGAGTTATTTGAGTATTTTGGTTTAATTCCTTAACATCTGTATATTGACATGCTGAAGAGGAAAAACACCTACTACTATGTGTTATATTTCTATTAATGTAAAGAGAACATATTCCACTTGAAAAAGAACAAATACCTGACATGCAACCTGAACTCTCCACAACAGCTTCAGTAACTGAACCTCAGTCAGGGCAGAACATGAAGTTGCTTCTTTGCAGCGTACGCTAGTTTTCCTGCTCTTTATTTCTTCCCATACTGGCATGTTCCGTATGAGGCACGACCATAGGCATACCCTGTCAAATACTGTTCATCCTTAAATCATGATTTTAAAATTAATTTACAATTCTTCTATTTCTTTGCAGAAACAGTCATTGTATTTATTTGTGTGCTGATTTAAATAACCATATACAAACTCGGTTTAATAATTTGACCTTGTTTGTTTTCCTGGAGAAGGGTATCATCGTAATGAATTTGGCATTTTCAAAGTCTCTTTGTAAACTAGTAATATAATAATTCATAATTATGGGGTGGGGGGGAGGAATGAAGCAAAATGAAATTTTAAAAAGCCACTATATTTGAGTTAAATAAAAAAAATCCCAAAGCATAATGATAATTTTTAAATGCAGAACATTTTAGAAGAGCATTGCTTTCCACATCCTATTTGATTTTCAGAAATCGTACTACCTGAGTTTGCAGAGGATGATTTTCCAGATATACCAGAAATGGAAGAAATTAGAAGTAAGATTGATCTTTTCATGGACGACTGGCAAACCGTGGAGTCAGAAATCAAGCAGTCATCTCTAGTTCAGATGGTTGTTTTAGAGGTTGCTGAGCAAACTCCAGAAAGTCTGCTTAACCAAACCATGCTGGTTATGGAAAGTAAGTGATGCTGTTTGTGTGATGCACACTTAACCTCCTGGGAGGGATTTTTGGAGAGCCTGTGAGATGAATATACTCGAGCGCGAGGTCACAGCCAGTTCTGTGTTACTCACATGAAGTGGGAACGGGCCATGCTGTGTTCTCTGGGAGGGCTGGAAAGGATACTAGCAGCCTTTAGGACACTGGGGGGAATCTATATATATTTTAAAATATATGTATGGCTATACAAATACGTTCATAATAGCTCCCTCAACATTCTGACAGTGCATTTCCCCAGTTACTCACTTTATCTGTTCAGGTCAGAGTGCTGGTTTGAGAAACGGACAGATAACAAAGGTCACTAGCGTACAATATTCACTGACATCATCAAGGCTTTCAGTGTGTGTAATAATCTGATGCACCCACCTGCACAGATATTGTGGGTTTTACTGGATTTTTACAGTATTGGTATCTTTTTTTGGCAAATTGCATTTCTTCACTTGCATGCTCAAACCTCTAACAATTTTAAGTACTGGATAGATAATATTAATAGTACTTTTTTTGCTATAATTACCACAATGCAAGTATTTTATTAACCAAAACAAGTATTGTGCTAGCTTCATAAAACCAAATAAAATTTGACTGATGATTTTCCTCGAAGAGCAATAGGAAAAAACCTGTTGCACACAGGAGTGGCACTATCTCCTTGTGTTTGTATAATACTTTTGTTCTACAAGTTCCCGTTGAAAACATCAATTTACTTCAACCAAAAAATGACCAGTAGAACTTCCGTTTCTGGAGGAAGCAATATATTAATTCCTGCCTCTGGGAAGAACATTTTCTTCTCTGAGCTGGAGAAGTGCAATATACAGTTGGCATGATTTACTTTCACATATGTGCTTACTTTTATGGACAAAAAAAAAAAAATTCTGGTATAGCCAGATTAAAAATATTGAAACAGAAAAAATTAACCTTTTCAGAGCCTTTTAAATATCGTGGTTGGGAATTATCTGCTGAAGACTTGGATGATGAAGCAGAAGACCTGTCTGCTGAAGGGGAAGCTGAAGAAGAGGAAGCTGAAGAAGAGGAAAATGAAGATGAAGAAGTAAGCATGCTAGCCTTGTCTATTTATGCGTTTATTTTAACTCATTTACTTTCAGTTTGAACATAACCTGAGACAAGTCAGATTTTGCACCTGATTGTGTATGATCCAGTTTCAGCCTTCTTACAGAGTAAATATCAGCATATACTTCCAGAAACTTTCACTATATTCCTGTGTTCTGGCTGATAATAGCTTTACTCCAGCGAGAAGCATAAATACCCCATGCTAATAGAGAGAATGAACATACCCAGTTTTGCCAGATGACCAAAAGGGGTTTTATTAAAGAAACAAATGTGAACTTTGGTTTCTGTCAACTAATACTGGTTCTGTGAGCCATTAGGTAAACATCAGAAGATGCAGAGTCCTAATGTGCAATCCTCTGTTTTATCTCAGCTGTTGATAATTTTCAAACACCCACTCTAATGAAATTAAAGGTCTATCTTCACCTTTATTTTATTTTCATCCTAGCTTGGAAGATTTCCATCCCCAAATTTAACAGTACAGGATAGCTGTATACTGTACTGGAGCAGTATTGAGTAGATTTTTTAGAAATTAATTTTGTTGGGTAAGTAATCTGGCTTCATAATACTAGCTCTCGTTACCTTTTCTGTAGAGGTCTATTCTGCACATTTAGAGGCAACAGAAAAACTGAATTTCAAGAACACAGCAGGAGAAAGATTTTATCATAGATACTTCCAGCCTAATTTTGGTCTTCAACAGCTAACTATGGTATTATCATTTTGAATTTAAAATGGTCACATTTCACTCACTATATTGGACAGTTTGTCTTCTGATGAATATTAAAAGTGTGTATTTTCATAGATTTATATTCACTTTACAAACTGTCTTGAGGATACTGCTGTCATTCAACGCTCAGCTGATGTATTTGACAGTACTTGATCTACTTAATCTAAGTGAACTTCAACTTTTGAAAATTTTCATAATATTTTCAGGATGAAGAAAAAACTAAGGAAAAGAGAAGGCAGATGGGAGACACAAAACACTTTTGTCCAGTCAGTTTGAAAGAGAACTTTGTTCTTTACCCAGGACTCTATGAACATGCAGCTAAATATCGAGAAAAGATTTATTTCTTTTCATCTTCTGAGAACAGAGATAAATTTTTGAAGGACCCTGAGGAGTACGTGGCTCACAATGAACCAATACAAGTGAGAATCTTCAGAATCGTTTAAAGCAGATGATAACAGATTGAAATCATTATTTTCCATTCCCATTTATAATTGGTTATTATTGCTGGGTTTTTATAGGAACTAATAAATATATCAGCCAAGTCTTTGAAACAAATAAAACACCGTTTCCCTAATGACTTTTTAGTGTACGCTTAGATTAACACATTGAATTAATGATGCAAAAAAAAACAGAAAAGAGACGAAGATTATAAAGGCTTACAATAATCACAGGATATGATTAATAAATCACATATATTGGAGTGTTTTTACTATCTTTAAGTCTTTTTTTTTGTAAGTGGAAGAAGGGTATAAGAAGGGAAGCTTTACCACAGTTCTCTAATGAAGTTTCATGTTTACCTACTGGCATTAACTGTGGTAGTGATTTCATTCAGTCTGTTTGGATCAGCAATAGAAAGCTTGGAAAAATAAAAATGCAAAATTATATGACTGTTTTTGATGCAGTTTTTATAAAGATATTTTGGAAGTGAAAAACAGTAGGTGGTGCACTGTAGGCTCTATAAATTCTTACAAAAGATTCCCATTTTTTCCTATAGGCTCCTCCTTTACGGGTGTGCTTACTTGGGACTCACGGAGCAGGTAAAACGACTTGTGCACGACAGATAGCAGACAAATTAGGCATTTTCCATATTCAGTTTGAAGAATATCTACAGGAATTGATCTTACCCAAAACTAAAGTGAAAGTTGCGCCCTATTTGGATGAAGAACCTGAAGAAGATGACAATAAAATGCCAATTCTATCACAGGAACTAGAAGACTTTGCTCAGCACACGACTAAAACTGCAACTGAACAAAGCAAACAGGTTATAATCTGATCTTTTTTATGTCCATAATCAAAATAACCATTTTCAGACATGAATAGTAATTTCCTATAAAATTCTACCTTGATAAAAATCACTTATGTTGTTTACTTGATGAAATTTGGAAATAATAGTTCTTGACAGCACTTGCTAATGAATGCCACATACATCCTTCAAAATATTTCCAGGAATTATGTGTAGGGTTTTTTCGAAATAATAGAGATAGATAGAAAATGGGGCAAAGGAAGACAAACTGAGGAAAAAGAAAAAAAGGGTCAGAATAATAATGGGAAGGTATGGTTTCCTCTAAGTATTTATAATGTGCAGGTTCAGTCAGGTGCATGTGTTCCAGCTGCACAGGAATGTGGAAATGTTCACCACCAGTGCCCTCTGCACTTTCTTGGGGCAGAAGAATAAAATGCCTCTACCAGTACTTCAGTCTGAGCAACCCTTGTCAAAAAATCTGAAATATTTCAGTGTCCATAACAGAGTATACTAGGATTTTTTTTAATAGAGCAGGTTTTGTAATCTGGATTGTAGAGTTGTCTTTGCCTGTTTGCAGTTTCAAACCAAAAAAACCCCTCTTAGGTAGAATAAAATATATCTTGTAGTAAAAACCTGTTTCAAATAGCTGGCTATTCATGATAAATAATTCACGAATGATGGTTTTCAGAAAATCAGTTCTTTTTGTTAATCAGATTGAATACTGGTTCAGAATTTTTATAAATACACATTTTAAAACCCATCTCTTTCAGGGTGTGATTTCCCTGAAGAGTAAACTTCTACATTATCAGGAGAGAGTGGGGTTTTTTATTAGACAGTGACAAATTGGGAAAAACAGACAAGGATTCAACGCAAGTTAATTCTTCTTTAGACAGCAGTGGATATTATAAAAGCCTTTATTGTGTGGAGAAGTCAAAACACAGGTACACAGTATACAAACCTTTCAAAAAATGCACCGTACAAAGAAATAGAAAATCTACTTCCTAGGCAGTACAAACTCTCAAAGCTCCAGGAAGAACAAAGTTTCTGCATCATACTCCAAGAGACTTTTTTTTCTGTGCTCCTGATACCTGCTGTGTTCCTTCAAGTCATCAAAGACCTTCAAATACTTCCTAGCACAAGATCTGAGGAAGCGTGCAGGACAGGAGGCCGGCTGCTGAAACAGCATCCGGGGACACTGTTAGGAAGACGAGCGCTCAAGGGAAGTGGAAACTAGTGAGGGATCTGAAGGGTAACAAGAAGAATTTCTACAGAACAGTAGTAGAAGGAAGACTTAAAAGGATGAGCCTGCCACTGAGAGGGGCAGGTGACTTTTTGTTGAAAGACGCCG
This sequence comes from Buceros rhinoceros silvestris, assembly GCF_000710305.1. Lineage (NCBI taxonomy): Eukaryota > Metazoa > Chordata > Aves > Bucerotiformes > Bucerotidae > Buceros > Buceros rhinoceros. The sequence continues at coordinate 22,388 of NW_010429695.1, read as the reverse complement.
AAAAGGCTGAGATGTTCAATGCCTTCTTTACCGTCGTCTTTACAAGTACCATCTAGGCTGGCCTTCTAGATCTCCGTGCCTAACAGGAGAGCATGAGTAAAAAGTGGTACCACTCACAGCAGGACAGCATCAAATTTGGGATCAGTGATGTAATCTGGACATAAACAAGTCAATGGGGTGCATTCAGAGGTGCTGAGGAAGCTGCCAAAGGTGCATTCAAGGCCACTCTCTATTGTCTTGAAAAGCAGGGGAGGTCCCTGATAACTGATGAAATAGTAAAAGAATAGGTAATATTGAAAGCAAATGCTTCCATGCAGAAGGAAAATCATGGATGTCGAAACAAAAATTGATGTTTTCATCAGTCAAATCTAAGAGGAGGTTCTCTTGGTAAGTCAGTTTACTACTTGGTCAAAAATAGGGCAAGTGTTCCTGGCACTGATGGTGACGTTTGGGCTCTTACTCAGCTTTTTTTGGCATCAATACCTGTCTTACACAAAGGCACAGTTAGTACTTTTTCCTCATCATCTTTGTGTCTGCTAGTAAAAAATCTTCTTCTACATCAGTATTTCTTCTCACACTTATTCTAAAGTGCTTTATCTGGTGGCATGACCAAAGTGCAGCTGATGCAATTGCAGTTCAGCTTAGAAAACAGTTAATTGGGCCACGCACAAAACTCTACAGGAGAAGGTTATGGACTGCCTAAACATCTCTCTGAGTATGGCTACCAGCAAAGCATGCGACTATCCTGGTTTTCACTGACCCACTACCTCTCCAAAATAATTTCATTGACTTTCATTTGTATCATTCTCTTTCACTTTGGCACAAGACACTATAAGCATATCTATCAAAGCTTAAGGTAAATGTCAGCTATAATATTCAAAGCAAAGATACTAAGGGCAAACAAAACATACCATCCAGTCTGGGAAGTTTAGCAGAAAGATTGCATGTTTGTTTTCTGTTTTGTTTTGTTTTGGTGTTTTTTTTATCAAATACAATTGCCATTTCAACAGTTCACCTGCAGCGGTGATGTCAGTGATACTTTATTATTTGGGTTTTACTGTTTTCTCCCACTTTGCACATTTCTTTCAAGATGCCTTTGTGTTACAGATCTGGCTACCACTTCGTCGCCTTAGGTATCTGTTATGCCATACTACTATCTTTTAATATGTACACACTGTGTCAGGCATCTAGAGAAAATATTACTCTCACACACACACTGCATTAGAGCTGTGGCTTGTAAAAACATGTATTTCAATATTGTGACTGATGTGAACTAATCCAGCATCACCGATCTATACCCCCTTTTCATTCTTTTTTACTGCAGTTTGTGTAAGGAAGCCATTCTATGAGAAGTGCATCCTCAGCCATATCAATCTGTTACATATTCTGAAAAACCATGTTTTTCCACAAGAATTTAATAGCTAGATTTGGTATTTGAATGCTCTGCATTTGACTAGTCATTAATGCTACTGCTGCTTTGTGGAATAACGCTCTTTCTGATTTCTGGTCATGAGCCTTTATCCAGTAATCTTACACATCTTCCTTCGACATCTTTCTTCAAATTGCCTCAAAAGATAGAAGTTGCTTTTAAGAAGTAAAAAAAATATTCTGATGTAGAGCAGAGTCTTCCATCATGAGAACAGGTATAACTAAGTGGAAAACTCCTTGTAGGCAGTTAGGAGAAATGGTAATCAATTCAGTTTCTATTCTCTGAATTGAACATATGTGTAATTAAATACTTCACATTTGTGCTTGGATTTAGGTTTCACTGAATTCATACAGCAGCAATTGCCCCAACTCTAGGGAATTACCCAACCCAAAGCATGTGGAAAATAACCCAAAATGTATAATGTGATACAGTGAAATGTGGTTTAATTCGAACTAGGACAGTACCTTACTTAGTAAGAAAAAAATAAATTGTGTCAGGTAAATATTTTTTCTTTCTTTTTTTTTTCCTTTTTCCTTTTTTGTGGATTTTCTGTATATAAAGGAAGTGGAGTTAACCGATGAGGAAGAAGCAATAAAAGCCAATCTAATGGATAATCAGGCACTGCCTCCGGAAGTCCTTGATAACATCGTTCTTGACTGGTGGAAGAGCGAGCCATTCCGGTAACTGTAATTGGATTCTCCCTTTCTTTAATTAATCTTAGGAAGTATATCATCCAGTGTGTCCACGATTACAAATAACTATTGCAGAGATTACTTCAGTGCTCTTGTGCTTCTTAGGAGTCATGACCTACTTCTCAGTCTTGGGTTTTTTGCTCTATTTTGATTGATATTTTGACAGTAACATAATGTTTTATGCGCCTCTACACAGGACTGGACAAAAGCACTTGGTGCACTTGAATTTGATTGCAGGGTGGTTTCATGGGCTTACAGGGTAGACATGTAAATAAACCTTTTACATTTTCTTGTAATTAATAAAGATGGAGAGCTGGAATCCAGCTGCAACTATTTGTTTCCATATATTGTAAGTATTGTGTGAAGAGCAAAGACAGAGTACCAATGGTCTCCAAAATAACACGGAATCGGGTTATCTTGTGAATTCATCAGAATCTGCACTCCACTATCTACCACAGACTTCCTTTCGTCTCAGAAAGGACATCCATACACTCTGTTAAATGTGGATTATTGTTGCATAAATAAATAAGATCATGGACTCCTAGAAAGCAGACTGGCTTTTTAGGATGTAATTTCAGGAGGGAAAATCCCTTTTTCCGTGTCCCCTCTATTCCATCCATTTCCATCCAGGTCATAGCTGCTGGCAGCTTGACCATTCGGTTTCCATTTCTAACACATTTGTTAGTACACCAATTAAAGTAGTGAAGTATCAGTTTTACATTGTCAAAAGATAATACCTGAAAGTGTTTTAGTGTTAACATACACATTTAATAAGAGAGTTTAACTTTTTTTTTCCAAATTAATTGCATTTTCCCTGCGTGGCACTTTGTGTTGTGAACGATAAATATCTTATTTTCCAATTAGGTCCACAGGATTTATACTGGATGGTTTCCCTCGTACTTTAGATGAAGCCCGCTATTTGTCAGAACGAGGGCTCTGTCCTGATGTTGCAGTTTATATTCAAGTAGAAGAAAGTGACATTCTTGACCGTCTTTTTCCTCCACGTCTGAAAAAATGGAAAGAAAGACAGCACAAAAAAATGGAAAATAAAAAGAAACTGAAAGATTTGAAAGCAAAAATGAGGGTAAGTTTTCAGTCCTGTCCGCTTTTTTGTAATTTCAGTAGCACAGGTCTGACTGAACACAGATTCTAAAACTCTCAGAACAGTGAAGAGCACACAGAAAAACAGATATTGAAGCTGGGAGACACAGCCCTCCACATTCACAGTATTCCTAGATGTACCATAGGAACCAAAAAGAATGTAGGGCTCCTTTCCTCCTTTGTGCAGTTAATTGACACAGTTTAAGCATCTTGCAGCCCACCAAAAGTGTCTGACAGAATGCCAGACATCTGGAAAGTCCTGGACAAAAGGCAACTAGATGGAGAGTGCGACTATGGCCATAAAAAATCAAATACAGCTCAAGCGTGGTATTGCTGTTGCATCGCGAATTCCCTGAGCACGGGCTGTTGAGTTGATCTGCACCTCCCACAGGCTGACTTCACAGGTCCTGCATGGTGTGTGTGTCTGTGTTTCCAACTAAGATGCTCTGCACAGAAATGCAGCGGCACTGAGCCACGTTCTCGGTGCTGTTGCAGCTGCACCGTCTCCCATTTGAACAAAGCTATGGCTGCTGCTGAACAGGTCACAGGTTACTTCCAGTAACCTGAAACCTCTACGCAGACATTTACAGTCGGCATATGTAATATATTCAAGGTTCCTAACTTCCTATAAAAGTGAGTTAAAAACTTCACATGTACGATCAAAAACGGTCTGAGTGTACGTTCCTACAGAGCAGCTGACACAGCTGTCCAGTTAGGGTCAAGGCTCATATACTACCAGGGAGCTTTCTGAACTTCTCATGCCAGAGCTTGGCTCTGAGAATGCATATAACCTAGAAGACTTAAAGTATTTTTTCAGTTTAGTCTTTCCTCATGCAAGCTGGGAATCCTTCTGGAAAAGGTACATTCTAGCGACCAGCCTGCATTGCTGTACTAAGCTCACCCGGTAAGCAGTTACCCTGCTAACTCATGTGGTAAATACCTGTGCTATGGATCCTAGGATCCAAACTTCATATGAAAGTGTAGGCATCAGCATGGCTCCTGATGACAAAGGAAAGTAACAGGTTCATATTTAAAACATACACACAAAATGATACAAATTGATAAAGGCATTAAGAAGTAAGGAAAGACAGAATCAGGATTTCCGGAGTAGCAGTGATTAGATATTTTTCCTTATGAGTGTTGCAGTTTATTTTTTTGTTACACACTGAGTATTCTTCCATAGCATCCAGTTGGTGAGCAAGTCAGATGGTGCTGTGAGAATGCAGCATTGCTGGGCATACTGTTCTCCCTTCTTTTGTTACCAAAGCTGGAGGACATACAGAGAGTCTGGGAAAAGCAGACAGCTCAGCTGAACACTACCCGAGTTTCCTTCTCCACTGAAAGAAGTTGGCAGGAGGATAATGAGGGCAGCAAGTACCCCTGCAGTGCTGCATCATTCAGGAACACCGGAGTTCAATCCCAAGCGTAGAGAAAATTAGTCTCTGCAGAGTTTCTTACTGCTCTGCTTAGAACGCTCTGGTATCCAGGCCTCTTCCCTGGCCGAGATAACCCGGCGTTCTAGAACAGCGCTACTGCCTGCGTGATGTTGACATACTCAGATTTTCTGATCTCAGTTCGGGTGACAGCACTGCACCGTGCAAGAACAGCAGTTACAGGCTGAATCCCCATCAACCCCACTGGCCTTAAGTAGAATGCTTCTGCATATTACTTCCAAGTTAGGAATTAGCCGTCAGGTATTTGGCATGTAACTGCCAGGTATTATGGGGGACTATATGTTAAAAGCTTATGACTTGGTCAAATCTGGGCAGTTTAAACAGGCACAGGGAACAGCACACATTTAATACTATGCTCACCCACCCCTTTGCCAAATGGCAGAATCCACCTATAAGTTTAAAAAACTCTGTAGCTTACCAGTAAAAATATATTATTTGCAGCGTGATCAGAATCACAGGTTTTCCCTCCCACCCCCAATCTGAATCTCAGAAGCTGCCAAGTTAGTTTTAGTAGAATTCATTTACATTTTCACCTAGTAAAGAGATGTATCTAGGCTACAAAATTTCAAGCTGCACAGGTATTTTTTAACATGAAAATCAACTAGAAACAGAGTTTTAGGGTGGAAAGAACAGCATTAATTCTAGGTCACATTACCAATACTCAGAGCTTTCATTAGCAAATACCATTGTCGTCTTGTATCTTTTCTTCACTAACAGGATGAGCGGATTGCTAGAAGAAGGGAAGAACTTTTAGCAGAACAAAAACAAAAGAAACAAGAGGTATGAAAACAAGCTAATAAAAATATTTTAAAGAGAAAAGTTTGCATTCGTATCTTAGAAATTTCTAGAGCTTTTTGCCACAGTTTTCAGAGCAATGTAGTATAGTAAAAATGCTATAGACTGTTAGAAACTTATACTTTCAAAATCATTTGATATGATGTGTAAATTATTTTAGAAACTAATGTCTCATGAACACTGAAAACAATTTTAAAAGAATTCTCAATATGTGCTTCAGCTCAACAAAATACAAATGCGTTTTATGTATCTACTTTAACTAATTTATGTGACTACCAGAGTACTCCCACTAATTGCAATTAGGCATGTGTTTTAAGTACCCTGTCAAATCCATGGTTAATCCAGCAGAGGACTGTACCAGGATTTCTGCCCAAACTCAATACATGGTATGTCTATAAATGCATTAATGTACTACTTCACTGCTCATGAAGTTCTGACAACTACACATTCAGCAAACAAGTTTGTTTATAACAAAGTCCTGCCAAACTACGACACTATGTTTGAAAAAACCACTCCTCTTATCAAAACCGCAGTGTACACCTCAGATTTTAAAGCACTCTTGGGACACTGCTTCACTGTATGCACTGTGCAATACCTCTGTATTTCCTTCTGAAATAGGATTCTAGCATTTACTAGATTTTTACTTATGATAAAGGATACCCCAAAATGAGGTTTTTTTGAATTAGTGATTTTTCTAATTAAAAAAGAGACAAGAATACCCTGTTTCTTCAAAGCATCTATATCATAGACTTGAAACAACAAAATGTTTTACCTTTATAGGCTTTAGCAAATAGGGAACATTACAAAGCCACCGAGGAAGCAGATGAGAATGAAAATCAAGATATTGAATCTATACTTGAAGAAGAATTTGAAGAAGAAGAAGAGGCTGAAGAACAGGAGATTGATGCTGTTGACCGCATACAAAATGAAATTGCAGAAAGATTTGATTCAGAAACAGACAGTTTACAAAGTGTACAGGTACCTAATCCACTGCTTATTCTGTTAAATTATATGATCACAAGGTGCAAGAGGAGTTTTCAGTTTCAGTTTAGTTGTCAAATTTAGAAGTTATAGTGCTTAAACAATTGTGCTGCTGAACTCATGATCTAAATATGTGAGCAAGATAAAGGCTGTATATACTTTAAAGAAGGTATATACTTTAAAAAATATGTAATTTTTAAGACTAATATTGTGGGGAAAAAAACCAAAGGAAACTTCTGCGTAGACGTACCCAGTCTTGAAGTCTTTATTTCCTTCTTGCTAGGCAGCCAAACTAGAGAGTCATAAACATATGAACAGTATTTGAAAATAATTTTTAAGGCAAAATTCTTATGAGACAACTCTATTTTTTTATACAAATCTTAATAACACAGTTTTGTTGAAGCCAGTGCAGTTACCTATGGTGAGATAACCTCATCTAACTTCAGATATCTGCAATGTTAATGCCTGCTTTTAAGGCAGTAAGTGGATCGGTGCCATTTGTTCACCATAAACTAAGTATCTTACTTCAGGAAGAAACCAGTCAGGATTTAGAAGAAAATCTGTCCACTGACCAGAGAGAAAATTTACAGAAGTAGATAGTTAAGACATAGATGTAAGATTTGCACAATTAAGCCAACCTTTACCAACACCGTAAGTGTGACTGATCCCAAGGTTCACTTTATTTTAAGAGTTAATGGGTGAAATGTCAGATGAATCAAGAATAAACTCCTAATATTCTTTGCACTACAAGGAAGCATAAGCTGTGTGGAAAAGATTCATGGTTTGTGCTCAGAGATTCACCTTTCCATTAATTTTGAAAGAAGGTGAATTGAAAGTACATTCAATTTTCAAAAGTGGTTGTAAAGTGTCACAATTTTTTTAACTATTCAATGCATGTAATCATGTACCCAAATGATAATCACAAAAATAATTTTAGGGGTCCTGAATGAAGCTTGTTGCTAATTTCATTTTTCTGAGTATAAACCGAATTTGCAAAATAGAATTGGAAAGAATTTAGGATAAGGCCCATGAGCGACAAGAAACAAGAAATCCTAGTAACAGCCTTAGCTCTTTACATGAACAATAGAATGATTCAAGTTAAAACTAGTGGAATACTATAGATCTCGGAGCATTTTCCTCTCTGTCATTTGGGAGCAGTGTTTGTTGCATTAGTAAACTGATGAAAAATTTGATCAGAAAAGGAACTAGCAACTAAGAGAGTCAGCGACTTTTGTTCCTCTCAAGAAGTACTTAAATCTCAGCAACAAGAGAGGTGACTAGTGTGTTAGAATTAGTTTTTATATTGAGTTCTGCTTACGACAGTTAGTGGAAAGATCTAAGACTGTGGAACCCTGAAGATATTGTACATAACTTGGGGAATTACACAGAAATAATCTCATATAATAGAATTACATATTGGGACTAGATATTACTAGCATTCTCTACTTACAACTTAGTATTTTTCCAATTATTTTTTTAAATTTCAAGAACATTTATGCCTTTATAAGTAGTTGTAAATAACTTATTATTTCCAGTTCATTAGCAAGATTCTTCTTCAGTGTCGTCCGATTTTTTAATTGTTGGTCCTCTTTGACATTGTGGAATCCTGGTCTTTTATGGAAAACTAAACGATGACATTAAAAAACAGTAGCACTTGTAAAACTCTTAGATCATTAGAAAAAAACTTTGCAGAAAAGGGATTGGGCTTATATTTTACTTGAATAAGATGGGGAATAATAAATCGCCAGAGAACAGAAATGTTTTAAGAGAGAACTAAATAAGCCATGTCGAATTGTTTAGAGTAGGGAAA
>NW_010429695.1:0-14032 GCF_000710305.1 Buceros rhinoceros silvestris | reverse complement strand
TGATATCTGATTAATTTTTTTAAATAAAAGATTCTTCCTAAGCTTTAGCTTTATCATAGCAAAGTTAACTACCAGATTGTCCTCTCTTTTTTAAATAGTGTGATACTTAATATAGGCTGGGTAACTTAAACATCAGTGGGCAGGAAGACCAATTCTCATCTCACATCAGACTTTGCTGATTTCCAGTGACTAAGAACGTGCTCAGGAAATCCTTGATAGTTCACAGAAAATCCTGCTGTCAATCATTATTAAAAATCCAATCATGTTTATGATTCTATTGTTATGTTTTCATTCACCAGGAAGAACTTGAAAAATTGCTAATACCACAAATCGAGATCAATGGAGGACGGAAGCCTCACATCGTACGCTACCAAATTTATAGCAAGCTCAGTTCTCTAATGGAAACTCGTGGAAGCATTTTTGAGAAATGTTACCCAATAAGTTTGCCACTTGCACACAAGATGCTAGTTTTCGCATACAAATTCCCAAGTTCTTTTGGTCAGTGGGATCCAATCAAGGTAATGTTCTTAAATAGCTGAAGAGTATTTTCCAGAAGTAATACTTTAAAAAATGTATTTCACATAAAAAAATACTATAAGACAGTAGCAACTAAGACCAGAAATATTTAATGAAAACTACATTACTGAATCAAACCCACACCACTGAATATACACAAAATACAGCAATCATTGATAATAAAAGGTGTTAGTCTTTTCACTGTTTCAGCTAAATTAAGGCTGAGAGGCGTTTAATAAAATCTGTTACATTACCATTAGCGACACAATTAAAGGTGTCACCAAATCAGAAGGAAATGTCTAATTCTTAAAGATCTTCAAAATACAGGACAACGGAGAAGGTCTTAAAGCCTTCCCGAAGCAGTGGAAACAAACTGAAAGGATTTGGGCTTTGAAGAAGCCACACAGGTGGCCACCAACCCTAGCAGCATCAAAAATGCAAACCAACAAATGTTGAATGTACAAAATTCATCAGCAATAATTCTTTGTTGTCAAAATTCACGGATTTTGAAAAGCAACACATCTAATTCTATAGTATTTTACTAGGGATGTGGAAAGTTGAAGTCAGAAAGTACTCATGTCTATCCCCAAAGGTGGGCTGAAACAGTCTTGTAGGTAGCAAGTCAAATGTGCATGGGTAGATTTTTGGGTTTAATGCTAGAAATAAAAGCAGGATGGCTTGTGAGTAAATAAAAAAGGAGGATTGATTAAAAAAAAAAACCCAGTGAACAAGATACAGGACTCAGTAAGTTCCTGAAGGAAGTATACTTTGGCCTTCATTTTACTGTGCTAATTAATCAAGTAACTTTTCTTCCCTTTTGTATAGTCATCCTGTTGGGTCTTCACCTGTTCCAGATTATGTTTACCTTTCTTTAATCTTGGCAATTAGAATTTTATACAGATCAGCTCGTATTATGGCTTTATATCATCAAAATACTTAAAACGTTTTAGGATCAGAATTGCCTTTTTCATGGCTGCATCAAATTGGCATCTAATAATCTAGGGACATATTAATAGATATTTCTTCTGTCATTTCCAATTACTGAACCCTAGCTTATATCTCAAATTCGTCTTAGTCCTTACCTGCTAGGCCTTGCACTTTGTTCTATTAGATTTCACTACATTTTTGTCATTCCATGCTCCAATTCATTCACTTAGGCTGTATAGTGGGTTTTTTACCAACCAAAAGGTACAATTCAGCTAGAAGAAAAAAGTCGTAGAAAACTATTAGATAAAATCAGAGCGGCGTGCTGACAGTGGAAATGTATGTGCTGACAATAATGAAAGGGAAATAGGATCATTTTGAGGGTATTTTAGGATATAATAGAAATGACAAAATTGATTAAGGACCGGAGGTTTTTCTGTAGAAAGGCAGATAGAGCATATGCCAATTACTTTCACATTAAATGGGGGCCGGGGGAGGAAGCAGTTATGCAACTGATTAGATAAGAAGAGAAAAAAAGTGATGATCTGAGGGAGGGATGGGAGCAAATAATACAGTAGAACAGACTCCTGACATCTTAGAAATTGAGGGCAAGCTCCCTGAAATGACTTGATTCAGGAATAGGAACCTAAGAATCAGAGAAGAGTCTGAGAAGGTACTGCCCCAACCAGATCAACTTCTCTATGTACTTACTGAGTCCTTCAAAGAACACTCATGGATTTGTGAGGTAGGACTTCCCTCTACAAAAAGCCGAGTTGGCTATTCCCCATTATTTCATATATATGCCCGTAACTAATGGTTTTTTTCTTAACATATTTCAGTTTGCTCAGTACAAGGTCAGATTAACTTGTCTAAGCTTGCCAGGATGAATCCTGGAGGCCTTTTGAAAAAACGGTCACTTTCTCCACCTTCCTTTTTTGTGGAAGAAGGCCAATGTAAGCGATAGGTTACAATTAGCCAGTAACAATTTAATTTCTGAGTCCCTTTAGAACAGTAAGGTGGGTGCCGTCAGGTCTAGGCAATGTTTTCTACAGATTGTAGTCAACGGTTTGTTCTAGAACATCTTGACACTTTGAGGCCGTTGCTCCAAGAAGGGCTGAAACAGGGGCATGAGTAAGTTCTTGCAATTAAACAGTGGTACAAGGAATTCATTTAGCATTTCTGCAATGACCGTTGCTGCTGTTAGTGCTCCTCTTACATCTCAGTGATTCACCAGTGCTACAGTGGGCTGCTTGACGTGTTTGAAAAGGTTCCAGCAGCAGCATATATATTTTACCAAAAGCCCTTTTGTCTTGCCTTGTTGTGGTTTTACCCTTCACCATAATGTAAGTATTGATATTCTTTTCTGCTTTCTTCATTTGTACATGACTTCTGCTGAACATAATATTCTGAGCATACCTTCTACTGTCAGGCAGATAAGTGGTTTTAATTCACACAGAATACAATTATTTCCTTTATTCTTTGAAAATAGAAAAAAGTATGATGTTATACCTCTCTGACTACACTCCCTTGATGGATAGACAGTGTTGTGGTACCACCTACTGGAAACAGTGAATACTCTTTTCTCTCTTCAGTGTTTGCTTCACCTTTTTGTACAAGCATTGCGTATGTATGGAAGTTCCTCAGACCCGGACGATGTATTAGGTCCATATGCATGAATTTCAGAATGCTTTGATGGTTTGTTCATGCAGATGGTACTCCTCTACCTGCCTATAAAGCTGCTTCTGCTGGATGGAGGGAAAGGAGGCTTTGACAAACCTAATTAACTGCTTTTTTTGTATATGCTACAGCTCAGTGAAGGAGATGTAATCAAGCCACAACAAACCCATGAAAACACAGTTTTTCCTGTAATCCATCGACAATATATTTATTTCTTTTCAAGTAATGAAAATAAAGAAACATTTATGAAAAATCCCATCAAATATATTCGTCAGCCAAAGCCTAAACCTGCTGTACCAGTTAAGATTGCAATTGTGGGACCTCCAAAATCTGGAAAGACTACAGGTAGGAGCCAGCATCATCTAAAAAGCAAAACCTTATTCAGTGACTGAAGCTGTATCTGCTATTAAAAATCATACACCGTTATATTGCTGGTCTTGCTGCTTTTCTTGCTGGGTGTAGTATCCTGTGGTTGCATTCTCTAGTGTCTCATTTTTCAGTTAGGTATTTATGCATTGTCCATCTGAACTTTATCCCAGCTTCTTAAGAAGTCAGTGACCTTGTCTGACACTTAGAAAATCCAGACTAACACTATTTATACCTCTTCTATTATTTCTGATTATTTTCTAATTGCTTCTTATTTCTTTCAATATGATCCAATGCAAAATGAGGAAATACTCCTAGGATCAAGGACCAGAACCCAAACCTCCACATTCCCCAATCTGTTTCCAAACTTCTAGATTAAAAAACCAAGATTTCCATCTTTCTTCCCTCTCCTTCTTCTCTATGACTCTTTTAATCCATAGGTCTCTGCCTTTAGCTGGAGGGGGAGAACATTCAGCTTACACCATAGCTTAATAATTAGAATTGGGTGTTAGAAAAAGAAGAGAGGGTTCAAATTATCTCATATTAAGCAGGAAATTTTAACCATATTTATCATTTCCTGGATAAACTGTCTAACTTCTAGGTTGTTCTGTAAAAGGGGCAGCAGTGGAAGCATATTTTCTAAGATATTTTGTAATAATATTGACTATTGCTGCTGAGAATTGAACACTGTTAGCGCACTGGGTGTGCTCTGCACATATGCAAAGGCTTGGGCCCTTTAGGGGCCAAAGCAGGGTTAGTACCCGCTTACCCCTGGAAATGACCCAGGGAATGAGCTGAGCTTTTAGCTTCTAAGATGGGCTTTAACAGACTGCTAGGTTGTGATGTTCCTTTTGTGAAATTGTGTGTTGAAATCTAAATGTTTTGCAGTTGCCAAGAAATTTGCAAGTGCCTACGGGCTACTGCGCCTGAGCGTGGGACACGCCATCCGGCTGGTCTTAGACAGGCAGCCAGAGAGTGCCTTGGCATTCCGTTTAAAGTGGCACCTTCACAGAGGACAGACTGTACCTGATGAACTGGCCATCCAGGCTCTCGATGTGGCTCTGATGAATCACGTGTGTAACACCACCGGGTAAGAGTCTTGTTTGGGTTTGGGGTCTTTTTTCAAGTCGTGCCAGTCCTTTCATAGACAGTGATCCCCATGTTATCACTGTAAAACAATTCCACTGTAACTCATCCATGGTTTATGCATTAATAATGCACACAAAATTAGGTTCTTCACGTTACTCTGGGAAGCCAGACAGAAGTATAATTTTCTGCAATTTTCAAGTACATATATTCCAGTAAACCAAGTAATGTGCTTTATGACAGTTACTCTTTTTCAGTCAATACACCGACATTTTTTATTATCCTTTGAGAACTACCATTTTATCTCTCTTATACCAACTCCAGCACCAACCCGGACACAACCGATTCTCTTTGGTCGTGGAGACTGGTTCAGTACTCGTGTTTTTTCTGGTTTTGTTAACAACTGAAGTTATTAAGGAGGAAATGGAACCAATGAGTCTTTCCACCTCATTCATACGGGATCCAGATTTCCTAGGCCCTTTCTCAACCACTGAAACACCTTCCAAACTGGGCAGACTTAAAAAGCACCCCCCAAAAAAACTCCCTGAGAATTATTACAGGCGAAGGCAATTCTGGAAAAAATCTGAAAATTATCTGAGCTTGAGATCAGAATTCTTTCAACTTTTCTTTCATGTTAAATACTGGAATACTGTTTCAGTGTATTTTGCCATAGAATTGCCCAGCATGTGAAAAGCATTTATTCTTCAGTATGATTCTAAAACCTCTTCCAAGTACTGTAGATCATTTCACTTTGAAAACTGCTCCTCCCAATCCATACGGAGATTTCCCATAGTTAAACTTACGTTTCCAGATGACTGATGCGTCACAATTTTCAAGTCCACCATTTTTGCAAGTCAGATCCTTCCACTTACTCTCCTATACCTTTGGCCGTTTGTGTAGTTCCTTTATTCGTTATTATTACTTAGTCTATCTACTTGATTATTTTTTTAAATTTGATTGCAAATTCTTAGGAGTGAAGACTGTGTTTATCACGTCAGGGCAGCGATAACTTCATGGCATGGGTGTAGCTTTTTGTCTCTGTTGGGAGTGCTCTAGGAATATACACAGTCTTAACAGTTAATGAGATACTGACTTCTTAGGAAAACTGTCTTTCTGTTTCTGTTTATATGCAGAGTTATAATTGATGGATACCCTGTAACAAGAAAACAAGTAAACCTCTTGGAAGCAGCTAGGATAATTCCAGTCAAAATCTTTGAATTAGAAATGGATGCAAAGGAAGTGTTCAGAAGAGCACTGCTGGATAAGGAAAGCACAGATAGGTAGTGATGCTCCCTGATCGCAATGTTTTTATCCACACAATATTGCCATGTCTCTATTTTCAGTGCTGTACCCAGAGAGGCCATATCTAACCTGCTGCATAACCTGGCTGTCTCCAAACCCCCCGTACGAAAAGACATGGGCACCAGTCTCTCCCCATGCTAATGCTCTGACTTCCACAGACCACGAATGGGGACATACGGAGTTTGTGGCGTGCCCTGGCCAGCTCCCCCGATAGCCGGACTCCAGTCACAGATGTGCAATGGTGCGCACCCACTGCTCAGTTAAATCGGGTTTAACGAAACGGTACATCAGAAATGGTACTAGTTCACTCTGCTGCTGAAGTTTATTATTCACCAACTCAAGTTATTATCATCATAAAGGGAATTCTTTCTTCTTCATCTAATAAGCTGGCTTTTAAGTCTTCATTGCAGTTCTTTTTAAAAGATGGAAATAATGTATATTTTAATAATGTATACAATCCAGGAGTTACCCATCCCAACATTTCCACTCAGCTTGCTCCCTTTATTTTTCTAAGGAAAAAAATATTCTGTTTAAAGAGCTGTTGGTTGTTTCTGGGGAAGAACAGTAAGTAGTTTATAAATGGACAGAGAATTAAAAAGAACAGAACATTCACCTTAAAATTAAATTGTGTAAGAACCTGGTTCTCATTAGAAGAAGTGTTTTCTAGGAAGTTCCAGATAGCTTAGAGCGTTACCGCATGTCTCTTTCATTTTGTCTTTCTTTTTATCAAGTATCCAGTACAATGCTTAATTGTTTACTGAAAGCCTAAAGACAATGTGCATTGCAAAAAATTAAATTAATGCCATCTTTTTGAAAGGTATTGGCTTTAAACTTTTCATTTGAAATACCAAACTAATTACATTTCATAGGCTAAAGTACAAATCAAATGTGCAATATCAGATATTTTTGAGAGGTACAACTTACAGAGAAATTAACCCTATTAAAACAGAAATTTATCTCTTTTTTTTCGGCATCATTTAAATTAAGAACCAGAACAAGAAATGCTTCTGTGTTCTCGTCAAAATATCTCTTCTAGTCTTGCGTAATTCAAAATGAAGCCTGTTTTTCAATGAACAATTTACTTAAAAGTCTGACAGCATTTTGTCTAGGGCACCATTTAACGGTGTATTGGTAGTGTGTGTCAGTTAATATGTGCTGATAAATTCCAAATCCTTTACAAAATTACTGAGTTGTACTTGGGACACAAAAGGTTTGTTCTTTGCTTCTGTACGTAACTGTCTGATCAGAAGTATGTTGCTTTTCCTACGTAACTGGTCACATTCTTCATAAAGTTGTATTTCTCAAATATGTTCTACAGTGACAAATAAGCAAATTTGGTAAAAAGGTCTTAAAGTGAACTCTAGAATTTACACCTGAAATTCAATGAAATGATCTAATCTTCAGACTTAAATCAGTGTAACTTTTCATTGTCTTCAGACCTCCCTACCCTGAACATGACAGCTCACAGATCCTAGCTATTAAAAATTCCTGCTACAAACAGCACATTGCTGCAATTAGGACTTACTACAAGAGGCAGCATCAGAACTGGTGTGTGATTGATGCATCTCAGAGCAAGTGGTGGATCTGGAACAAAGTACTGCAGGAAGTTCAAGTGGTTGTTAAAGAAATCCAGATATACCTGGAAAGAATAAGAGAAGGTAAAAGCAAAACAAAATTTCTCAGAATAATACTAATTTCTGTAAGAAGCTGCATGTAGTGAGTGCATTTCAACTTCGACTTGCTTTGGGTGAAGCTAATTCTTGGACACACACATACCCACAAATTCTTCAATCTCACCCTGCAGAGATCTTGAAGAGATCTCTGGAAGAGAGCAAAGACAGAACCAATGACAGGACAGTCTGAGACCACCTTCCAAAGAACAGGGTAACAGAATACAGGTGAAGGAGGTCAGAGGCTCCTGGTTGTGGCAGATCCCTCAATAGTGGGTGGTGAATCGCAAAAGGTGTCCCAAAGTACGCAAGGGGAACTGTGACTTCCAGCCTCACTTAATGTCAGTGGAGGAAGAGGGAAGGAGGGGGGAAACCTTAATTGTAAGTGCAGAATTAAGGTGAAATATGCCATCTGCGTTAATTTCTGTGCCACGGGAGGAAAACCACTTTAGTCTAAAATGACACAGTTCACGCTTGAATTTTTGTGTGTCAGCATTAGTCAGGGTTAAATACGCCTTTTAAACATGCCTGCACAGTTTAATTAGAATCCCTCTAAAGGGCAAACAAACTTCCTTATCCACCTTTTGGTTTTAACTTCTGCAGCTTTGTGGCTGCAGCCTTCTTAAAAATTGCAGTCATAAGCCAAAAAAAAAAAAATACATTTAACTTTTTCACATCAAGCTTGAAGAGCACAACTTTTAAATAGTTTGGGTTTGATTCAATTTTTTATTCAAGATTTTGAATTTATTTCATCCAGATAGACTGTAGCACTTGCAAGACATGAATGACTAAAAGGGAGGCTCTCCTCACACCTTGTACTCTTCTTCACCAATGTAAAGAAATAAAATAAGAGCTGAAATGTTCCTTAGCAACACAAAGGAGTAAAACAATAAATCATAAATAAAACTATCCCAGGGAAAAGAGACTAATAATTTAAGCATGCAGAGTATCCCACATCATTAATAATTATATTTAAGTGCTAGAAAAATGTTATTCAAATTAATTGGTAAATTTGGTTGCAAAATAATTTTAATACCAATCTATAAAAATTGCAATCCTAATTATTTTATATTATTTCATATTTTATATCATTATTTCATATCATTTTCATGACGAATTAGAATATCTTCTAAACTGTAACATTTCTGAATAGAAATGTTTGGTGTCTTGATGTCTTTCATTAATGAAACATTATCATTAATTGCTTTTATTAACAGGAAAAGCAGCTGGCATTGCTGATTTATGTGTCACTCCCCAAGAGCTGCAGCAGCGGCTGGGGGGATTTGGCCAGTACTGTCCCGTCAGCCCATTGCTTTTATTAACAGGAAAAGCAGCTGGCATTGCTGATTTATGTGTCACTCCCCAAGAGCTGCAGCAGCGGCTGGGGGAATTTGGCCAGTACTGTCCCGTCAGCCTTGCAGAAAAAGGTGAATTGGTGGACTGCTCTGCAACGTCGTCCCTGCAGTTTGCTGCAGAATTTCGAGGCCACTATTACAAAATGGCCTCACAGGAAGAACTGGAGGTGAGTGTCACACAGCAGGGCGGGAGGGGGGTTCAGGAAGATGGTTGCGTAGATTGTTTGGTTTCGTACAGAAACAAGCGGTGTGTAATCTGAACTAGAGTGGTGGTGTCAGCATCCAAGCTTTGGTTCTGCATATTTCTGCTGTCAAAACATCTCGGCAGACAAACCACAGCTCCTCTTGTCACAGATCAAACATTCGCTTTAAAACTACCATTTCCTTCTTTCTCCATCTGCTTTGGGGAGTCTGGGGGTAGAGAGTGGCTGATGATAGCAATGGATAGTGATGAGTGGCGGGTGGACAGTGATGACTTCAATGAGAGTTGGTTGGCAAAGAAATTACCTACCTGAGAGCAGCAGCAGCGCCAGCACACGAAGAGGGCTGGTGTAGAGGAAACAAGTGCTGGAACTGTGTGAGCCTGTCCTGTGGAGTTTGACCAACAGTCTTACAGTGCTCCCTTCCTTGTAACAACATTTAATTTCTTCTTCTACAGAAATTCTTGAGCAGACCAGAGGTTTATGTGCCACCACTGGCACCTCACCCTCTCCCACCCCCAGATATGCTACCAAGCAAACTAACTGTGGCAGAAGTGAAGGCCTTGCTCCGGGTCAGCGCTGAAATGCAGGGATACTGTCCAGTCACATACCTGGATGGAAAAGAGAGGTACATCACGGCGGCTCTCATTAGCTGAATCACAGGCTATGGGTCTTACATGATCACATGAATCAGGAAATACTTCCAAAGTAGTTTTTAATAGTGATCAGGGTTTGGACTGGAAAAGCAATTACAGTTCTCTATATTGCGGCTGTGGCTTTGGAGAATCAATGTAAAATCACCTTTTTGAAACTCATATGGCTACATATGAGGATCTGTGTTGGCTTGCTGTCTATTGTGATGAAGGCTGCTCGGATGTAGTTTGAGTTTTCTCGATCATAAGCCTTCGAAAGTTTAAACAAATCTCATGAAACCTTAGTACATGCAAAACTAGCTAATACAATTTTTCTAAGAAAGCCATAAAGCTCCACCATAAAGCTCCACCGATCTCCTCAGCGTGCAGGAATTTCTCAGCAAGGAAGAATTGTAATAGTCAATTCTAGGCTGTCCCTCCTTAATGTCCTGAACAACTACGATTGGCACTTTAACTGGAGGAAGTCTGAAGCAGCACTCTAAAAACCACTTAATAACCAGATTTTGAGGCAGAGGCTCTCTCAGATTTTGAGCCTTGTGACAGCCAGTCACAGCCAGTGTGAAAATTTGGATGATCCGATTGCTACTATTCTGTAGTTCCTGTACTTGCTGAATTACCAGAATACTCCCAGCAGTTCACCAATTTACACCACACAAATGATGGTTTACATTTCTTGTGAATTAATTCTTAATTCTTGCCCCATCTCTTCAGATACGAAGCTTTGGTGCCTGGTAACATCGAGTACGCAGTGAAATATCAGGATAAGGTATATATTTTTGAAAGCGAAGAAAAACTTCTGAAGTTTATGAGGTGAATATACTAACTGCATTTTAATCTTTAATCATGTCATCGTTTGTACATCTTCAAAGTGCTTATTTTTTATCTGGTCAGGTTACCAGAGAAGTACAGGAACCTCAAGCTTCCACGTAAACTCCCTCCAGCGAGGGAGCCGATGCTACTCACTGCACTTCCTTTGACTGGATACCTGGAACAGGCCAGTTCTCGCTTTTCTATTTTAGAACACGATTTTGCAATGTACAGTATATCCACCCAGTTTATTTCATTTTTAATGCAGTTTGAGTCTTATGTTTATTAATGGGATTATATTAAATTGAAAATTGTGTACCTAAAATTGACAGGAATTTTTTAAAACCTTTAAAATAATGGGTATTTGTCGCTTTAAAGAAAAAAATACAACCATCAGAGGGAAACAATAAACTGCAATATTATATGATTGATTTTCTGACTTTTTTTGTTTATCGTATTTTTTAAGATTACACTGTGCTTTGATTTTTAACACCAGGATAGACACAAGTCTATCTGGAATCATTTAAGGATAGTTGGTTACATTTTGAAAGATGAATATGAAATAAAAAATTATTCACGGTCACGTCCCTCCCTATTTTATCCCTCATCTTCTATAATTCACCTACTAATATATCATCCAATAGTGTTAGATTTGCATGGCAACAGCATCAGCCTTTGAAAATATTTTTGTTCAAAATTTCTGTAACGGTCTTCTAAAACTGTCTTCTTTCTTTAGGGAGTAGCTACTTGTCTCATAAAAGCTCTGAACGAAGTCGGCTGCTTAAAGCCCAAGTTTCCATTCCTAAGTGTAAAAAAAACTGCGCTGCTGTTTGTCGCCTGCCACTTGAAAGGTAGCGTATAAAGTGCTATGCTATAAAAACAGTGAATTATATAAATGCACTAATGAACCTGACACAGCACTGATAACCAATTTCTCTAGTTTTCTGGTGTCCGGGTTGGGAAAATGCTATCATATACTGATTTTAGTACTGGGTTTTTGGAGTGTGTAAGGACCAGGGAGGAAAATAAGGTAAATAGGGTAGGCAGATAAATAAGTCATCTCTCACGAATCCTGGGACTTTAATGACGTTTTACCATCAACAACCTGATGGCCTTAGAGCATTTCTAACATGCACTGCTGGGAGTTTTTAAACAGAAAGTCAAATGTTATGATCTAGGTGGTGCTAGGATTTAAACTAGTCACGGACAACCTGAATTGTCTTTAAAATTGACTAAAATTACTGTAATAAAAGGAGCTGAGATACTATCTGAGGATAGGTGCCTGAGTGCTTGCCTTTGCTTCAACTTATCAGGTGGTCAAATAAAACTTACTAACAAACCTTGCCTGAAGACAACTTTCTGATCATACACAAGTCCGACAATACATCAGCTAACTAGGGAAATGAGAGGTCTGATCGTGCTGAGAAACAGCTTAAGTATGTGTAACACCTGTCCTTTCCAAAAAGAGCCCTTCTTCTGCACGGGCTCAGTGCCCATACTCGAAGTCACACAGTGCGAAAGAATAGATATCCCGTGCAGATTTAATTAGGGCTGTAAGTTTTCAGCACAGAGAAATGAAATGTTATTTATCAGACTAATTGTTTGTGATGTTACCTGGGGAGATCTGAATATTGATGTCATTTGGAGTATCGGTGTGTTGATTATTTTTTGATTCTTTTATTTAATCCACAGTCCAATCGACCACCTTACCTTTCCACAACAAAGTTAATCCAAGACGGTTTGTGCTCAGCCCACAAAATAATGGTAGCGGAGCTACCAGAGGTTAGGACTACTGCTTCACCCAGGAAAGCTGCTCAGGCTTTGTTCCTGGGTTCATAATTGCTATTTATATATAAATAATGCTTCTCTGGTTGTTTTTGTGCAGTCCAAGATAGCAGTTACAGCTAATAATCTTTAATCAGAAAACAATCCTGTCCAGCGGGTGAACCTGACCTTGCCTCATGTTATTTTTTTCTACTTAGATAATGTCAACCTTTATTATTTGTCTAAAACTCTCCACATCCTGTGTTTCCTCGTGCAGTTTCCAGAGCCCTCCAGAATTTCCTTGGGCTGTCACAGGTTTTTCTAGCACAGCTCTGTTACGAATGACCACTGATGGCACATGATCCGCCCCTGTATAAACGTACAGTCCCTCAGCCAGCAAAACTGCTTTTACGCTGCAGCTCAATTCCCCTGCAAAGGCGGGTTTCATTGCCTTGTCAGCACAGCTCTGCTAACACAACGGCGGCTGCGCGGGGAATGCTTTGCTCATTTATTGCATCATTAAATCATTATTAGCGCCGGAAAGGTTATGCAAGTGCACAAACCTTGTTTCCTTCTGCAGTGACAAAAAGTTGGACCACAGGGATCCAGGAGAACAAATTCTCCTGACACTGGGCAGAACCTTTTCCAGCTTGAAGATACAGCATCCCAGTACTCTGAAAAATCTCCTTTGCAAGTATTTACTAAAGCATTATTTATTAGTATGTGTGTCTCTTCAGAGTCGTCACACTGGCCTTGACCAAAATAATCAAAATGCTTCTTGTTGTGGTCCCTTGGAAATTTTTTACACCCTAATTCCAACTGAAGTAAGGCTTTTTCATCTCCAACTTACGTCCCTAAATACTAACATTTCAATAAGGGACAAGAAACAGTGGTTTCATTGCTCCTGCAGCTTCTCTAACAATACTGGATTGCCTTCAGTATCCAAGAAGGTGCAAGTGATCAATCATAAAAGCAGAGAGATTTGCTCCCGGAAAAAAAGACTAGGAAACCACACATCACCACAATCACAGCAATTTAGGGCCCTTCAAACTTGACTCCTCCAAGAGCTCTATGCACAGCCAAGCCTGAGAAATCACTCAGCAGCTGTTAAAGGCTGTTATCTAAAATTTAAAGGTAGTGGGCTCAAGTGTCTTACGACATAGGTCCTCATGCTGTCCAGGTTTTGTAATGAGATATAAAGTACCATCCACAGGAAAAAATGATTATGGATTAGCTGTCTTAAATCACTTCTTCCCCTTAGCGTCAGTGTAACAATTAATAAAGAAGACTCTAAGGATTGGCACCCAGCGTACTCCACAACACGGCTTAGGGCAGAGGGAAGCGAGAGAAGCAGCACAGGTCCTGGCCTTGACACTTCCTTCCTCCCCGAACTATCCTTCAGCCCTCGATGTTTATGGGCAAAGCCTTTGGCTCACGAACAGCTGTGCCGAGGAGGCAGCGGCCCAGCGCCAGCCACCCGGTGCCAGGCCGCCTTGTCCAACGGTGCTGGCAGCCGAGCCTGGGTTTGTAGTTTCTGTCTACAAAAGCCTTGATCTGCTGGAGTGTGGTTACCCTTTCGGAGACAGAAACTTCTGGAATACCAGACATGGCTGGTTGGCACAGCCCGCAAGTTTGATCCGTACCAAGAATAAAACCATCCGGCACAGAGCTGCTCCCTTTTAAAAAGGATGCACTAATGCACCGCTTCCTCT
>NW_010429694.1:34581-38687 GCF_000710305.1 Buceros rhinoceros silvestris | reverse complement strand
AAGGGGGAGGGGGAGGGGAAGGAGAGAACTGAACTTCCCATCAGCTGGTGGCATTGTGTCAGTCCGAGATTTTTGGTGAAATTCCAAATAATGTCTTCTCAGCTTTCTAAAAGCTGTGATATTTTTAAAGCATCACTGGCTTAGTCCTGGTGCCAAGTAAAATGGTTTGTGTGTGTGTATTTTTAAACACTGACTTAAAATAAGGTTCACCCCTCAGTTTAGGATGACCTGGTTTGAATCTGATTGGACCCTCCCAGGTCAGCTTTGACCTTGATTTGTCAGCTTAGTGAGGCTGAGTATGATGAATGTGCCAGTAATGAGACTTAAAAACCAGGGAGGTGTGTCTTTTGGGTCAGTGCATTGTCCATGGGGAAGCTGATGTCCCACAATCCCTCTGGGTACTTTTACATGGCCAGCTAAGCATTTGTGCATCTGTCACGTTCAAATTAAACCACGAGACTGTTCTAAATGGCTATTTCAGCCCAAGATCTTGAGCTGGGCAAAGGGGGAAGACCCATGTGCTGGGACAAGACTCTCCCTAGGTATCTCCCAATACAGAAGGAGGTGGAGGTGCACCCATAGGAGACCCAGCTGTTGTGGGATGGACCCTGTCATCTAGTCCATCTTCCCTGGTCTGACCTTTCGAGGGTTTTCAGCAAGCACTGAAGTACTCACAGTTTTCCGATCGCGTTGATCTTATTTGTCTCTACTTGTCTGTGCTAGAAGTTGCATGTTTTCTAACCCATTTTGTGGTCTGATTTCAATGGCCTCGCTGATACAGACCATGGCAGTCCCTGTGTATGTGGGATTTCTGAGTTGTCACCAGCCAATTGTGTGAAGTATTTTGACCCAGCTTTCCACAACATAACTACAGCTCATGTGGCAGGTGTGATAGGATGCATCCTTCATTCATTGTTCAAATGCAGATACCTCCAGTCTAGACATCTGCTCTGAGCAAGTTCCTGTGGTCTCTTGTGATAGTGCCTGGAAAGCAACAGTCAGTTTAGGATGGAATTCCTCTCATCCACAGTGGACATCTACATCTGGTCAAGAAAAAGATTTCCTAACTGTTTATTTCTCCCCAGCAATGGCACTGGGAGCATTGTGTGGCTGCATCAAACATAAGCAGAGATCAGTGCTTCCACCTGTTCCTGCGGTCCATGGAAAATTTTAAACTAAACCTCGATGAAGAGAAATGCTTTGGTTACTCGAGGTGACAGAGCCAGTGCATATAAACTGTGTGTCTTGATACTGCGAGGATTTGGGAATCCATCGTTGTTAGGTCTGTGAAAGTCAAAAGAAACTAGTTTTCTAGCCAGTCAGGTTCGTTGTCTTTTGAAATATTTCCTGAAAGAAATTCAAGGCAACATCCAGCCTTTTATGTCTGGACACCATCCCCTATAAAGTTTAGATCCCAAAATGCTCTCCTGGGAATAGGCTGTAGGAAGAGACAACTCTCTCATGCTGTGACCCAGAAGAAGAAAGAGAGTACAACCTTTTCAAAGGACTGCAGCTCGTGCCCTTTAGCTCCTTTTTATTCTGCTGAATTATTACTGCCCTGCTAACAAAGCCCATTTTGGTTGCCTGAACCGCGCACCCGAACTCTGCAGTACGGGAGCGACCTCGGCCAGAGGAGCCGTGAGTTGAAGGGCAGGCTGTGGCTGATATCTAGGCAAGTCATGGTCTGCGAGGAGCTAACTCAGATGCACAACATGTCGTGCCAATTCTTGCGGGGGGAGGTTGCCAGAAGAATATCTCCCCGGGCACGAAGTGCCCTAAATATTGTCTTGCAAAAATTATCTCTCAGAGCACAGGCTGTTTTGGGTAGCAAACCGTGTACGGCAGTGGCCATGCCCAAGAGTCTCCAAGAGTCTTAGATCTTTGGATTTGGGGATAGGCTTATTTTGTTTCTTATTGCAAAGTATTATTGGAGTAGGGGAAGGCACTTTTCCCCTCCTCTTGCAGCTCTGGTGATTTAGGAGGCTGAGTAAGAGAATTCAAACCTAATAATGGGGTTGTGTTGATGCAGTGATTTACTCTCCATCTGACGGCTGGGCTGCTTTATTCTTCTCTGTGCTCGGGAGTGTTACTAGCAGTTCATCTTTGTTGATGTGTCTTTCCTTGAAGCTTTTTAAAAAAATACATTAGTGAGTTTCATAAAATATATATGCTATATAAAAAACAGAGGTGGAAAGGTGCTACATCACACTGACTTCAAAAAAACAACACACATACTGAGTTGGTTTTTGCTTGATTTTCTTTCCGTGATCTTTGATTCCTGAAGCATTTTCTCACAGCAGTATTTTTGGTTACATCTCTATTATTCCTGCTAAGATTTTTCCAACCATAGCTGCAACACTAAATTCTTTCTAAAGAAGGTATTATAGGGTGTTACTTATTAGAAAACAACCTTACATTGTAAACTAGTGGGGCAGGAAATGTCTGAATTGTTTTTTGTAGGGTTTTTGGGTTAAATCTGACCGTGGCAGGGATCTTCTGGTGAGATCCAATTTTCAGAACTGTATTAGGTGCCCAAGAGAGAGAAATGTCATTTTATTTTTTTCCTTCCCAGCACTCTTTATCCTTTTAGTGTTCCTGTTGTTAAACTAAGGACTCATCATCATTAGACATTTCTAGTCAGTTTTCACTTAATTGCCAGTGGAGGAACATGAAGATGAGGAAGAACAGTGAGACAAGCATGAGGAAATCAGTCTCCCAACGGGATTTGTAAGAAAACTGTTCTTTTGGCATCCAGACACATACATCAGTGGTGGACAGCGCAGTCTGTAGCTGCTGGGGACTGATGCCTTTTCTTTCCCCCAGAGCAGCATAGGCAGCTCCTTGCAGAGACAGGCATTGCCTGTAACAATCTACTTCCCAGCCACTCTGAAGGCAGTTTCACTCACTGGTTCAATCCTGCGTTCTCAAGCCTCAGGCTAATTGCTTTTCATTTAAACAATGTATTTATTTATGTATATCGCTGCTGTGCAGCTGCTACAGCCCTGGTGTTGTTATGCCAACATCTGGCAACCCTGAAGACTCAGAGGATCTCTGCACCTTTCTTCTCCCAACAGTCTTCCACCACCCATATTATGACCTGACCTGGGTCCGAGAGATAAGACAGCCCCAAATCTGATCCAAAGTGCTTTTTGAGATGTTTCCCCATTGACTGCTGTGCTGTCATGGCCACGAAGGCCATGCGCAGGTTGGGGAGGAGGTCTGGGTGAGCCATCAGTGGTCCCCAGGATGCTGGGTATTCAACACACCCCAGGAACAACATGCCTGCAGGCTGCTTTAAACACATCAGTCTTTTTGCACGCTGGGTTTGTTCTTGCTAAAGGCTGTTGGCATTTTAAGTCTTTTGAAGATGTAACAGAGAAGTGACTCTTGAGAAGTGACAGCACTAAACTCTGATGAATGTCTCCAAGGAGCTAGATAGTCAACCAGAACCATCTTCTCTAAGCTACATCAATTTTCATATGTAGCTCAGGCTTTTTTCTTTTTTTTTGACCGTGCTGTAGAAATGTGGTGCTTGGAAAGAGCCTGGCTTGTTATGAGAGATATTTCTCCTTCGGCCTTCAAGAAGAGATGAAAAAACCCTGTTTAAAGATCCCAGAGTATTAATTTCCATAGTAATTAAGAGGTGACTGTCCCACACACTCCCATGCAACCCATACCTGAAGGTTCAGGTCCTGAGCTAGGTGGTCTGCACACAGTCTCAAGATGGGAAGGGGCATGGCATCGTGGTGGGAACCACAGATAGCCCACAGGCAGCTTCGCTAGGACATTGCAGGACTGCCCTCATGATCTGTTATTGCTGCTCATCTAGGGAGAGCGACTTCTGGAGAGGTGATTGCAGCTCGTCTGGGTATTGCTCACACCAGGCACACGACATAAGCTGCTGCCCAAAGCTTTAGTCTGCGAGCTAATGACCGAGGCACTTCACAGTCTAAAATTGTACATTTGGTGCTTCGATTGTCTCGTTCAAACAGAAAAATCACAGGCTCTGAGCAGACTCCTTGTGAGCTGTGCTGATGATTTACAAGCACATGACTGTGTTGTCACGTACTGTCACCACGGGTCTGGCATTTGGCCACCCTCTTTCC
>NW_010429694.1:13508-34504 GCF_000710305.1 Buceros rhinoceros silvestris | reverse complement strand
CTTTCCCTAACTACCATGTTAACAGACCACACACCATGTCCAAAGTGTCAGAGATGTGAAGCTAAGAGCGTCAGAGAGGCTGGAAAAGTGGATCCAAGTGAGACAGTTTTTGTACAGCCTTTCTTATCCCCTGGAAAGAGTTAATTTTCATCATCTTTTGCAAGGGCTGGAGCAAGTGTTGCCAGTTGCCAGCGATCTACTAGCTCCGTGCACACACATCACACACACACATCGCAGCCTGTAAAGATTTTGCTTTTTTTAATTGCTCGAGCAGCTCTTTAGCAAGTCGTGCAGCAGCAGATGGGTCCTGCTGCTGCTGTCCGTGGTCTATGTGCGTGGTGGGGGAAGCAGGAAAACGTACAGTGCGTGTGGGCTGCCCAGAGCTGAGCCTGAGCATATCTGAAACAGCCTGGGATGTGGCTGCCTTGGAGGGGGGCAGGCTCAGGGCTTAGACTCAGCACTTTGATGCCGAAACACAGCAGGGTTGGTGGTGCTGGGGGTGGTCTGGGTATAATGGTGTGAATATATCCTGACTCTGGCAGTGACCACGTCTCCAGGATGGCTCTTCTCGCTACCTGCTCACCCAAGCAATGCTTTCCTGCAGCAGTCAAAAGACATGGGGCTCAGCCAAGGTTATGAATGTTGTCCTCCCTCAGGTTGATGTCAGACCCTCTGTTAGTGTGGGCTGCAGAGAGAGCTCCCCTTCCACTTAGTCTGGGACACCATGCCAAGACTGCACCTCCACCTCCCCAACATGAGGGAACTGGGGTTGTTCAGCCTGGGGAAAAGAGGCTCAGGGGAGATTTTATTGCTCTCTACAACAGATGGTTGTATGACAGGACAAGAGGAAATGGCCTTAAGTTGCACCAGGGGAGATCTAGGTTAGATATCAGGAGAAATTTCTTTACAGAGAGGGTTGTGAGGCATTGGAACAGGTTGCCCAGGGAGGTGGTGGAGTCCCCATCCCTAGAAGTGTTTAAGAGACATGCAGATGTGGCACTGAGGGATATGGCTTAGGAACCCTGGCACTGCAGGGTGAACAGTTAGACTGAATGATCTTAAAGGTCTCTGCCAACCGGATGATTCTGTGATTTGTGGCAATAACCGAGCCATACCCTGGTCCAATTGCTGCTACCTAGGAGCTGTGCCTTACACCCCAGGTCACCTGGTTTCATGAGACATCTTGGGTTCACATAGAGCCACAAGATCCTTCCTTGGGTTATTTTTCTGCAGGAGATGCTGCCTTTCCCCTTGCATTTTAGGAGAGCTGTGATGCTCTTGTCACAGGGAAGTAGATATCTCAAACAGGAAACGTATGGAAACAACTCAGATGGGAGGTTTGGTGTGTTGTGAACGGGTGCCCAGCTGGATGACCAAGGGGCCAAGTGCAAGGTTTACCCAGAGAGAAGTACTGATGCAACTAAAGAAAGCTAAAGAAAAATGTCTGTTTACAGGATGTTTTCAGCTTTTCACAGAATTAGATATTTATACAATATCATCTTTCAACTCCCACTTTCTTCTCGATTTTTTTTTTCTGAAATTTTATGTTCCATGTGAAAGATCTTGCAGTCATTAAAAGAAAGCAGAACTGTCTGAGCAGAGTCTGGTTCCTTCTCTGTGTGCCACTGCTGAGAAGGGCTGGAAAGAGCTGCCTGTTGCCCTATCGTGTGCCGCGAGATGACTTTATAGCTTTCCCATTTCTTTGGTGTTACTGGGGTTTTTCTTAAAGCTCTGTCTTGGAGTGATGCACAAGATAGAGAAAAGAAATAGAGTCAGGCAACCGCATGATGAATATAAAATGTGTCCGGATTAAAATGTCAAAAAAGCAAAGGAAAACCATTTCTTACATAAGAACACAGGTGGAGAGTGTCACGTGGCTGACAGTTATCTAATTAAATGCTACTAGAAGGTTTGAAATAGAAGCTTTTTCACATGGCAGGTAGGAGATCTGTACATTTTCTTGCCAAAAAATATGGATGATAAATATTTATATGAGTTTGCGTGGGAAGCTAGTCAAATAATCCAAAAGGTACAATGCTGAAGCTGGAAGGGAAACCTGGAGGTCTCTGAACCAACGTCATGTTTAAAGAAAGACAGCTTCAGAGGTGGATCAGAGCTGAGGTTTGATTGTCTCCAAAGAGGAAATTTCCCCACCTCCCTGGGTGAGTCTGCCTCCATCTTCCCTGTAATCTCCCTCAAAGCACTGGTTGGCCATCATCAGCTCTTCCCTTCACCTCAGCAGTGCCCTGGGCACCAGGTCCGGCTCTGCCAGGTGTCCCAGCCCGGGCTGTTACGTGGGATTATCCAGTCCCAGATGCAAGATTTGGCATTTTCCTGTGGAAAAGCAGGGGGTTACACTGAGACGTGCACAGAAACCATGTCTAAGCAGGGAATTTCCTGAGCTAAAAATGATTGGATGCTTTGGAAGTGGGAAGGCATAGGATCTAGGCTGTCCTTATTCTAACACTTTTCCCAAGGCATCTCCCTGTGTCTGCTGTTGGAGAATCACAGAATCATTTGGGTTGGAAGAGGCTTTTAAGCTCATCGAGTCCAACTGTTCCCCCAGCGCTACCAGGTCCCCACTGACCCTGGCCCTCAGCACCACCTCCACACGGCTGATCAACCCCTCCAGGGATGGGGACTCCACCAGTGCCCTGGGCAGCCTGGGACAGCCCTGCACAACCCCAGCGGGGAAGAAATTGTTCCTCAGGGACAACCTCAACCTCCCCTGGAACAACTGGAGGACGTTTACTCTCATCCTGTCGCTTGTTCCTGGGGAGAAGAGACTGACCCCACCTCTCTCCAACCTCCCGTCAGGGAGTTGTGGAGAGCCAGAAGGTCTCCCCTGAGTGTCCTTTTCTCCAGGCTCAACTCCCCCAGGTCCCTCAGCTGCTCCTCAGGGCACTTGTGCTCCAGACCCTGCTCCAGCTCCATTGCCCTTCTCTGGACACGCTCCAGACCCTCAGTCTCTTTATTGTAGAGAAGGACTCATGGGCTAGACAGACTTTTTATTTCAAAGAGAAGAACATGGCACAGGCCTACAAAACCTTAACTGGCCTGGAGGGGAGAATAGGGGAGATCACTCATTTTCCTTCCTGTGCCAAGGGTTAGCTAGCACCTAATGAGCTCAGGACATGGCAGGTTCAAAATGAGTGAAGGGAGATAGTTCTTTACCTGAAAAGTAGTTGAATTGTGGAACTCATTGCCTCAGGATGGCAGAGTGGGAAAAACATAAATAGGTTAGAAGAAAAGCACATGTTGGAGGTTATTAAACCCCAGCTTACTGCACCTTTGATTGCTGGGACAAGGAAGGGTACTGTAACAGTTTTGATGCCCTAAGAATCCACCACTGGTCTCTGCTCGAGGTAGGATCCTGGGCTAGATCAGGTTCCAGTCTGATGTGGTGCAACTGACTTAATATCACATTGTCATCAGGAGATGGTTGAGATCAGTGGGTTTGTTGAGCTGTCTGTGCAAATCTCCATCACTCATCTCTGCCAGCCAAACCCACCCACAAAGTCCTGACTTCAGAAAGCGGCAAGGTTTCATACTCTTTGGGAAGAGACACACAGGCTTCTACTGCCTTGGGCTTTTCGTTACATCTCTAGCTGATCTCGCCTGGCTTTGCTCAACATCACAAACTGCCAAACCCCAGCTGGGGCGGCTGTAGGCATTTGTCAAAACTGTCTTTTCTCCCCAGATCGCCTCTGCCTGTGTTTCTGTATGTATTTCCCCTGCACGCTTGTTTTATGCCTGAATTACTTCCATTTTCTCTGCCCGAGGCTCCTCATTCTTTTCCACTCTTTTGCTGCCAGCCTTCTGGGACTCCCTCATTGCCTGCGAAAGTTCCTCGCATCCTCCTAAACTGATACTTTTCTCCATGAGCTCAGATTTTTGCCTCAACATGGACTCTCAGAGCTAATTTGGTTAGGCACACGCATGCACGCTAAAATCAGTTTCAAAATGGCTCAGATTTATTTTAAGCCATTTTTTTCTTGCCGATGCCAAATGCATCGATTCCTGTCTGATTAAAAAAAACCCCACGGAGTGTTTTCAGCATGATTTAGCAGCTCATCTACAAGGATCTCGACTGGCTTAACTAAATGGTTGGTGCTCACTCGTGTGTGGAAAAGACCTTGGCGTCTTTGGATGTGCATTATTTTGTCTAACCTAAACACAATTTAACCTTGGAGAGTTAAAAAGCAAGAGTTTAAGCTGATGTCTCACAGCTTGAGATGGTGACTACTGGAAATATCGTGCAAGCTATTTGATTTTTTGAGCAAAATTCTTTGTTTTAGTGAAGCTATGTCGTTTAAATCTTTTTGAATGCAAACTTTTGGAGTTGCTTCAGGGAATAAATATTTTCATTCAAACACAACTACAGTTTGAAATGAAAATATAACGGAAAAAACCGATTAACAGATAAACCTTGAGTGAAATAAAACATTCAATTCCAAGAGAAACATTGATTTTTAAGACAAATGAACCATTTTGACTGATTCTTCGCTCAGAAGAAGTTTGGGGGTTGGATTGTCCAGAATCATATTCTTTCCGCTATTCTTTTTATCCCAGAAGAACCACCAAACCAAAAAAATCAGTATTCGTATGGCTTCATTTAAAAGGCTCAAGCGCTGTGTCATAGCTCTTCTGCAGAATACTTGTAAGCAGTGCTAGAAGCACCATCAGAATAGGAATGTTAAGTGGCATTAAACAAGATTATGAATTTTTAAGGCAGTTTAAGGGCCCATAATACAGAAAACAAGTAAAACCACGCCACGATGACCTTAGGCATATAAATACTCTGCAGCAGAACAAACCAGAGTCTTCTGTTAGTGCTGAATATGAAATGGGTTGTCTTGGGGCTTTCGCATCCTGACAAGGCAGTCAGAATTAGCAGCTGGTTAGTTTTAATCCAGACAGCTCTGTCAAAAGGGCACAGTTAGCTGCACAGCAGGGAAGGGGCTGGAGGAGCCCAGGGAGGAAATTAGACCCTGCAGGAACTTCGTGTCCCCATAGCAGGCCAGAGCCACCAACTAGCTGCTGCTAAAACGTTGTGACAGAGGAGAGGATGGCCCGAAGTGTTTTCTGGAAGGAAAGGGGTTGTTTTTGTTAAGCAGGTCCTGAGAGGGGCATTCAGACCTTCTCCTAGAGACGTGGTGCCTGGGGACTGCTTGTACGGGCTTGGAAGCAGAAGCATCATGAGAAGCTACCACCAAGCTGGGGAAGTAGCTGAGTAGCAAGTGTACAAAGGTGAACATAATGACATCAAAGGAGAGAGGTTGTGGCAAGGATTAGCACCAGTTCATGTGGCAGCAGTGTGAAAGCAAGAGAGTGAGGTTATGCTCATTTCTTCTTCTGCCCCATTGTGTTGGTGGGGTCTCTGGTTTGCAGGATGCGAGACCACAGGGATTTTGGTTTCCCTGTCTGTGGCAGAATGGTAGAGGACAGGTCCTTACTGCTGGCATTCCAGACTTCGTTCAGCAAGGCTGGATTTTGTGTTGGTCCTGGACAGGAATAGCAGCCTCTGAGCAGCAGGGACTAGGGACTGGACGTGACTGCAAAGCCAGGCTGCAGGGCATGCAATGCTCTGCCTTCAGCAGACAGCCTGGCCCAGGCAGCCTTGCACAAACCCAACACCAACATACAACCGTAGGTAGCAAACCATGATAGATAGCTGTAAATCATGTCATATCTTGTCATATCATAGAATATGAGGTTGGAAGGGACCTCAAGGATCATCTGGTTCAACCTTTCCTGGGAAAAGCAAAGTCTTGATCTTGGCAGAATCACTCACTACTCTTCAAAGAGGTCCTACGTGAGATAGCAGGTGAAGCAGGTCTCCAGCTAAACCTTTAGGATGGCTCCTGACTAGGTCCTTCTGCAAATCTCTTTGCTGTCTGATCTTTAAACATTTCCCTCCAGTGACCCATACAACAGCTACAACAACTTCCCCTGCTCCTGAGTGCAATTCTGGCTCTAGCTGTGGGGACATGAGCTTGGAGAACATCCGAACACATTGCTGCTCCTGTGCCCAACCTATCAATCCCTTGTGACATTCCCAGTGGGCTTGAGCTTGTTTCCCGCTGTAAATAACCAGTTTAAATTGGAGACCTTGTTGGGCATTTCTAGAAAAAGCAAGTGTGAAAAGAGTCATGGTAGAAATAACTATTAAAGAGAGGATAAGTGAGAGCACTAAAGATTTCACAGGAGAAATCTTGATGACTAAGCCAAACCATGCCAGCAGTCAGCCAAGACATCCAACACCCAACTTAGCTATGCGTGGAGGCATCGCGCTGTATGACATTACAGGAGGTGGGACTACCGCCACACGTATACTCTTGCTTGATAATGAAAATCTGTGGTGAAGGGAGGGCTAGAAATCCCTTTCCCAAGCCTCTGAACACTCTGTCTTTGACAGGAAAACCCAGATAGGAGACGTTCAAACAACTGACCCCATGGAGCACACAGCACCTACAAATGGGCAAGGGTTTGAGGGGCAGCAAAGCAAGGCTGGCCCAGCAAGGTTGATCAGGAGCAAAGAGGATTGCAGGAAGTCCCACCACCACCTAGATGTAAAGAGATGCTTTAAAGTCAAAGTGACCAAAGAGTCTATATGAAAATAAGGAAACCAGACTTTTTTAAAAATAAAAAGGATACATCATTTAGTGTATTTTTTGAAGCTTGCTGGACATCATATTGAAGCACTGTAAAGCTGTCAGAGAAATTATGTACTTTTTTCCTGTCGCCAACCAAAGCGTGCTTTTATGGAGTCAATTAGCCACAAATTATGAACACACATCACTTGCCTGTGAATGAATTACAGTACAACCCAATGAACAGAACTGTCTTTGCTCGCTGGCTGTTGGACTTTCTTACCCAACCATAAAGGAAACTCGACGATCATTTGTGTGTCGTTCTGCAAGCGTGTCCCTTTCAAGCGCTACAGTGTGAGGGGAAACGGGGTCATTGGTATTACTGCTCTGACGTGCAAACCTGGACATGAGCTCAGTGTGTAAAATGCGATTACATCGGTGGAAAGAGTTCGTATAAGCTGGGATGGCATGAGTGCTTGGATCTACAATGAGGCCGATAGCTGCTGTCATATTCGATAGAGAAGTGCAGTCAATGTCATCTTTACATAGTATGTTGTGTGCCCTCCACTGACCTTAGAGCCCTTTTTGAAGGTGGAGAACTTCAGTCTTCAAAAGTTTTTAGTTTGATTTTTTTTTTTTTTTTTGGTTGGTTGGGAGGGTTTCTTTTCCTTTCTTTTTTAATTTTTTTTTTTAAACAGATGGGGAAACTGAGGCACAGAAAGGTGGCGTGATTTGCCCACAGTCAGTAGTAGACCTTGAACACCCTGGTCTTGCTCACGGCTTTTCAGCTCCCACCTGGAACATGGCAAGAAGGAAGGGCTGCCCACTTGTTCCCGAGGTGAGGAGAACCACAGCTCCTCCTGGGGCAAGGGAAGGGGTGTCACTCTCAGCGGTGATGTCCAGCGGGGGGGACAATGGCACACATGGTTTCTGCCAGCCCCAAGAGGCAAGAGAAGCAAGGAACCTGAAATGGAGAGGCAAGAGGTCATTGGTCAGGCACTGAGTGAGAGGGTGCGGCTCTACAGGATGCATTCGTGCCTCTCTGTGGCTTTCAGGGCCTCGTGCATGCTGGCAGCGGAAAGCCTCCTGTTGATGTTCCTGTACCTGCACCTCAGGAGGTTCCAGAAAGTAGTCCTCAAGTCTCGGTTAAAGAAAGCATAAATCAAGGGGTTGATGAGGGAGTTGGTGTATCCTAGCCAGAGCAGAGTCCTCTCCAGCCGCAGCGGCATGCAGCTGCAGCGGATGCCACAGATGAAAGGCCGAGCCGTTGACATCAGAAAGAAGGGAAGCCAGCAAAACGTGAATGCCCCCACAATAATGCCGAGGGTCCTAGCTGCTTTCTGCTCCCGTTTGAAGATGGAAATATTCTTTCGGTCTTGCCGGAGCAGTTTGGAGAGTGTAGCACATTCCTCCACTGCTTTGGTACGCTTAGAGCTGTGGTGGCTTCGGCTGGAGGCCTCCAGGCAGTAGACGCCCTCCTCTTCATAGTGCTTGGGGAAGTTCATGAAGCGGTGCTTCTCGGCGCTGACCTTGGCAGCTTTGTAGATCTGGCTGTACATGACGAGCATGACGGCCATGGGGATGTAGAAGGCAACCCCCGTGGAGTAGACTGTGTACCCAAAGTCCTGGCTGATGAGACAGACTCTTTCCACAGTGACGTTCTTGGCCCAGCCGAAAAGAGGAGGAAGAGTGATGGAGGCAGATAGGAGCCAAACAATGAAGACCATCTTGGCCATCAGCTTCCCATTTTGTCTCACAGGGTACGTCAGCGGCCGAGTGATCCCCAGATACCTGGATAAAAAGAAGAGTTGCAAAGGGTTAGGAGGGTTGCAAGGTGTGAGTGTAGTTGGGAGGTTTTCATTTCTAATCAGCTGTTAATGCTCCACCATGGGAGCATTTTGGTCCTGGGGTGGGGCAAGAAATGAAAATGTTCCCAGGGACGTGCAGCTGCAATATCTTCTGTGAAACACATTTCACACCCTTCAGCTCTCTTGCCTAAACACCCTGTTTTGGCTCTTCCCCACAGCTCTCCTGCAGCCACCCAGAGCGTGACGTGAGATGTCATTTAACTGCTGGGTGCAGTCCGAGCTCCGCTTGGGTTCCTGGGGAATAAAAATGCTTAAACCCCCTTAGGTTTCCACCAGACCTAGTTTGCCCAGAGAACGTGCAACAACTCCCAGGCACGGCATATAACTCCCTCCAAGCTGTCGCCCTCCCAGAGAAACACCCAGGAGTAGGGTGGGTGATTCAGAGAGTAATACTGGCACCAGGACACACCAGGACTGGCTCCAGACGGAGTGAATAGACTCATAGTCTATTAGTCTATAGTCTAATAGACTCAGTGTCTAATGGGAAATGGGATGGACAACACCCTTCTTTTACTTGTCCACATGGGAACTTGGGGAAGAAATACAACCAGCAGCTGAGATGCCTCTGAGGCAGCGTGGGAGCAATCTTGCCTTTGGCAAGATGTGAGGATGTGTCTGGATGGGCTCTGAAAGCTGGTGATTGGGGGATGGACTCTGGTGCAAGACTGACAGCTGTGGACTCACACCTTCTTTCAGATGATGGACTGTGTGTTTATGTCTTGCAGCACTGCACCCGTGGGAGACACCACTGTCAGCAGCACACCCCATCACTCCCCTCTCCATCCAGCCTGCAAGATTAGAACAAACCTACAGGTTCCTGCCACATCTACTGGAGATGACCTCTGGAAACCAAGACAGGAGCGAGACAAACAGCTGGATCATTCTGCTCCTTCATATAGCCTATAGCTACTGAAGTAATGGTGTCCAGCCCTCCCTTGAGAGTAAAATGAGATGAGCTCCGAGTAGGAGATCCCAAAAGCATGTGGTGACCCACAGATTCACAAACGTTGGAGCCTGGAGTTGAGACTGCATCAACCATCAGCTCTTGGTTAGACCACAGGGTGTAATTTTGAACCATCCCCAGCCTTGATTGAGAGGGTTTGTGACTAAAAAATTGTGCCAACTGTTAATTGGTGAATCCCAACTGTAAACTAATAAATCAGGAGGCAGTTGGCCAGTGTCAGCCAACATTCCTCCTGAAAAACATCTGCCTGCTGTTCAGTCTCAATAAGTCCAGCAGAACCCTCGAAGTAGTCATATGGATTTCTTTTATGTTACAGCCTTTTTGATTCAAACGTGCCTGCTGGCAGGAATTTGTAGGCATTTTTAGGCAGGATCACATCACCCCTTAATTGTTCTTGGATAAACCATGTCAGTCCAGAGAGGTGGTGTGAACCGTAGCTGTAGGGATACTTTTTGCTGAAAGCTGTTCAAAGAAAGAATGGGCTTTTCTGCCAAAAAGGAAAATTTCTGCAGAGAATTTTACCTCTGTTGTATCATTTTTCTTCCCAACAATCAGTCTCATTGTAGGTGTTAGAAGATTTTTTTTTCTTACCTGATTATTTCCCTTTTACAGATCCTCTCCTAAGACTGGGAGATGGAAATAAAATTTAAAAAAATCCAACTCCTCCTCCTCTCCTGACTGCGAAATAAATTCAGTGCCCGAAGAGTTCTGCCACAGCTCCTCAATAAAATGAATTTACATTTATTCACTGAGTTATTCTTTTCCTGTTTTCCTCTATATTTTCCTCGGGCCCCAAAGCCAAGCAAAATGACCACCCATGTTGCTTGAACGCCCAGCGGTGTCTGTGACAGAGGAGACCTGGTAAGGTAGAGGTGGACAAAACACATCTTCCAAAACACACCATCTCCTCCTTCCTACCTGGGCTGAGCCCAGCGAGAAGTGGTGAGCCTGGCTGGAAGATCGGGACTAGGAGAGATGGGTGGGAGCGGGTTGGAGGGACGCTGCTGTAGGGAGGAGCTACAAGGGGGAGAGCAGACTGGATGTCCTCTAGGCTGGGAGAGCACCATACTCTGCTGTTGCTTCTCCAAATTCAGCACCCACAAATCCCCCCGCTGTATACCCAAGCCAAGAACTTTGCCAACTAATATATGCTGTGTCGTGTGACATCCTTTCTTACGCTGTTACCGGGTTTTTTCTCTAGAAGCCGATCCACCCGGGATTTGCCGAAACTTCAAGGAATTTACACGCTAGCCAAGCAAAATGCACAGTGACAAGATTTTAAAAAGCAGGCAAAGCTGACAGGTTTCATCTGCGGGTGCCTTGTGCAGTCGCTGCTGGAGGAAATGGGGCTGTTTTTGAGGTCTTCGCTTGTAATTTTGATGAGAGCGGGAAGACCTCAAAATAGGCCAGCGTTTACAGCAGTGCGGGAGGCGAGATCGCACAGACATGCAATGAAATTCAAATCGAATTCTCTTGCTCTGATTCTTTTTTATTTTTCTAGTGTGTGCCTTGTTGTTAATCAAGTTTAGTGGTAATCGGGTAACCAAAGCCACTTCCCAGAGCAGCGATTTGCCAGCAGTTTGTGCAGCTTTGCTGGAACCCCTCCGAGCAGGGCTGATTGTGCAGCCGCTCAGTCCTGGCACAGTAAACTCCTTCCACAGCCTCGCTCCCTCGGATGCCTGTGCAGCCAGAGCTCTGAACCACGGGTCACCATCAACCCCACAGACGAGCCAATTCAGCGCATTTATTCCATGCTCAGTGGTAATTGTTGAATCCTTATGTCAGGGACTAAATAATAAAGAGAAACAAAATCTCTCTGAGGTGCCTCTATCTCCATTCTGCAGCCGGTGAATCGGGAAAGGACAAACCTCTGCTCACACAGGGTGGCTGAGCCCAAATAAGCCCAGAATCAGGGTTTCCTGGACCCTACTGTTTTACTGCCATTTCATGCCTTTTCTGAGCCAGATTTAAGCTCTGTACCTGACTTCCAAGCTGATGCTCTGCCTGCCCCGTCCTGATGAAGGAGAAGGATCCTCCAGGTGGAGGATGATAACAGCAGCTGGAGGCTGCAGCTACCCGTGCCTTCATCTGCCCATACCCTGCACCAGGGTTGTGGGAGCATCCCAGGGACACCGGACAATGCGGGGTCCTCCCTGGCCTGGGACATGTTTAATGAAGGACACAAGGACGGCACTCCAACAAAATGCCGTGCAGGTTTTATCCTACCGACTCTTTCAGGAGGCATTCTTTTTACTGAGGATGATGGCAATCTGGAGCACATCATCTGATTTTAGGCAGAAAATACTTGCCAGGAGAAGGGAGAGCCCCAGCAGGCCTCCCTGGGAATTGGATGGAGGCTTTTTTCTCCACTAAGAAAACCTGAAGTGATATGTGAGGGTCGGGGAAATTCTTTTTGTCAGCTGCTTGGCATTTTTATGGAGAGTTTCATCAAAAGCTGAACAGCCAGAAGGGTTCTTTTTTGTTGTTGTTTTGTTTTTGGTTTGTGGCATTAAAGAATCTATAACATCAGCAGGCTTTTATATGAGAAAAAATGTAAGAGAAAGACAGATGTTTCCAGCATTTTTCTTTTTTGATTTGAAAGAAAATCAATCAAATCTCCCTTCAGACAAGATTAGTTTTACCAGCTTCAATCAAGAGCCTTTTAGAAAGTGCTCTGCATTAATAATCAATAGTAGCAGCCTACATTTTAATAATACTCGTCATCTTGGGCAAACTAAGCATCTTTCATGTCTAAGCTAACCAAAATAGGAGGACACTTCAGCCATCAATAAAAATGCAACCTCCTCTTTGGCAGAGACAGGCACCCGCCTAACAGTGCTGACCAAGCTGACCTTCAGGACAGAACCAGAGGAGATATTCGTATTTCTGGGAAGCACCAAGGCTGTTCCTCTTATTCCTTGCAGGGCAGGAGGAACAGCTTGCCATTGTCACCGGGGGAAATTTCAGTTAATGCCTCACTAAGATGAAAAACCATCCTGTCTTTTTTGAGCAGATGTTTCAGGCTCTCTGCAAACTCAAGTACGCTTTTGCCCTACCTTTGTGCATGGCTTTGCTTTGTATCAGCAGAGAAATGGAAAAGCGTGCTTTTGGAGACATTTCCATCAGGAGCTAAACCAAAAATCCTGCCCACCACCACTGGAGGTGGCAATCCGGGCGTGATACTGGATCCTTGTTCCCCCTCCATCCACCTCCATCAACTGCCCTGTGGGAGCAGTGAGGATGTTGGGTTGACTTAGAACAATGACGACTGACAAGGTGCTCAAGATACGGCCATGGGGCAATCCACGCCGCCCAGTCCTGAGGACCCTTGAGGCAGAAAGCAGAAGGACAGCAGCCCAGTTACCTACTCCTCCTTTGTGCATCAGAGGACATCACAATTATTCCTATTCCCTCCTCAAGCCCTGGTACAGATGGAGCCCACCAGGTCCTTCCTCCCACCCAGAGCTGAGGTGGGCACAGTCAGGAGGAGTGTCCACCTCCTTCCCTCTGCCCTGCCAGCCCTCCTTCTTCTCGCATTACAACCTTTGCTCTTTTTCACCTTTCTCCGGCTCAGATACAGCTTGGGCAATTGCCCTCTCACCGCTCAACTTCCCCTTCAGGCACCTGGTAGGAGAGGATGAAGGCCTGGGAGCAAACAGTGATTCTTCAGCCCAGCCGAGCACCCAGAGTAGCAAGATCCCTCTGAAAATGCACCTGAAGAACAAGCTAATGCCAGAAGACTCAAGCTCTGAGGCACCCTCTTGTATCACATGTTTTTCCTCCCTCACCCTCCTGAGAGGTCTGAAGCAGGGAAAGGTCAAGCTGTTGTATATAACACCCAGCAACCCGCTCCCTCTGTCATTTCTTTTTTGCTGCAGCTCCTCTTTCCTCTCCAACCTCGACCAGCACCTAGTGGTGCTACAGCAGAGCTGAGTAGGTGCTTGAGAGCTGCATGAGATGAGGCACAGGAACGTGTCCCTTTGGGATGGGATAGTTTTCACTCCAGGCAGCTCAGCACTGGCACCATGGTTTTGCAGCAAGGACCTGAGGCTGCCCCACTCCTGGGCTCCTCGGAGCCCCACCAAGCTCGTCTGGGTGAGCTGGGCAGAGATGCACCCCCCGAGAGGCGCAGGGTTGCTGGAGACAGAAAAAGTGTACCCACCAGTGCCTCCAGCATCGCCTGGTTAAAAGAGACCCTCCTCAGCTGTATGAGCAGAGGGTGCAACTTAGAGCAGTCTTAGGGCTGGTCCCGTTTAAGCTGGGGATTAGCGACACAGATGCAACTCCTGTCCACCCCACTTCCCCACTGCCTTTTCTGTGGCTCTCAGCATCACTCAGGATTCAGCCTCAGCTGCGTGGACACTCCCATGCATCTCCCCAGCAACCTCCTGCCTGGTCCCATTCCAGCAGAGAAAGACACACCGTCAACCCCAGGCACCTGCCTGCATGGCGTCCTTGGGTTTTGGTCTGCTCACAGGAGCAGTGACTTTGGGCCAGAGATGTGCTGGACAGGTGGAATCAGTTGCAGTGATTTTTGCGAGAGGTCTGTCCTATTTGTGTGCATGTTTGGAAGGGTCTTTCTCCACAGGATGGGATGGAACTGGGTAGGATTGGTGGGGAAGGGAAGGGGAAAGGAAAAAGAAAAGGAAAAAGGAAAGGAAAAAGGAAAGGAGAGAGAAAATTTTAAAAGGAAAAAGGAAAGAGAAAGATAAAAGGGAAAAGGAAAAATGAGAGGAAAAAGGAAAGGAAATCAGATTTTTAAAAGCAAAGCCAGTCTGATTGGTGTGTAGCTGCTTTCCTGCTCCTCACTCATCAAGAGGAAGTGCTGGCATATTTAATTACTGTATTTAACATCTTCCCTCTAACAGAGGCAGAATTCCGTCAGCTCCGAATACACCTGCTTTTTCATGAACAGGCTTTTTATTAAAACAAAGCAAGTTCAGCAGCAGAGCTGGACCTTGCCGTGTGGCCTGGGAGGGATTTTGCTTTTTAACCAGCAGTGCTGAGCTGACCAGGGCTGTGGAGCAAAGGGCAGCTCATGGGGGAGCAGCAGCTGGCTGGGGGTGAGGGCTTCGGAGCAGGTCTTGCTGTTTGCTTGCCGGGAGATAATGTTAACCATCAGCATCAGGATTTTCTCTGTGCTTTCTGCTTTGTCACCCAGTTTCACACCTGGGGAGGGTGGGAGGGTGAGCAGGGAGGTGGTGTAGCTGAAGGCACTCATCTCATCCGCTGTCTCCCTTTGCTGAGCTGCTTATCACAAACCAGCCCAGCTCAGCAGTGCCAGCGTAAACCCAACCCAGCCCCCTCAGAAAGCCAGCACGCGCGTCAGATCTGGATCTGGCCCACCGGCTCGTCAGTGCAATGTCCCTACTGACGCAGGCTGCTATAATTAGACCCATGGAGGTGCTGACTTTCCCCAGTCTTGCCAGTTTGCCAGACAGGATTAGCCTTTCCCTCCCGACCCCAGGAGTGGGAGTTGAAGCCAGCAACTCCTCACAAACGCGTGCACTGGGCTAAAACAGGGTTTCTGGGGACTCAGGATGGAGGCAGTTGCTGACATCCTGAGACAAGGCACAAGGCCAGGGAGCAGCAAAGCAACCCCTAGGACTGGGCTTCAGAAGCCCCATAACTTCGGTTTTCAAAGTGCATATGGTTTTGGGGTTTTTTTCCTTGAATAACTTTGTGGTCCAGTCTCCCTCCATGGATAAGGTCAGGTCATGGGTCTGTCCTCTCAGCTCAGTTCCTCAAGCCAAAGAAGACTGATGTGAAGCAGCTGCCTAGAGAGAGAGGACTAAACAAGTGTCTTAGAGAAGTTACTTGAGGGACTGAGGCACCTAATTCCTACAGAAAGCCCTCGGCAGCCCCATGCACCTGGAAAACACATGCAGCAGCACTGATCCAACCAGAAATATCCTTCTATTCAAGCCCATCTGAATACGTGGCAGGTGTCTTGTCCTCCCTTACCTGTCCACGCTGATGATGCACAAGGTCATGATGGAGGCGGTGCAACACATAACGTCCATGGCGATAAACACATTGCAGAAAACCTTCCCAAAGAGCCACTCTCCCCCCACCAGGTCTGTGATGGTCACAAAGGGCATGACAGCAAAGGCCACTGACAGGTCAGCAGCTGCGAGGGACACCACCAGGTAGTTGGAGGGCTGCCGGAGCTTCTTGACCATGCACACAGAGATGATGACCAGCCCGTTGCCAGCAATGGTCATGAGGATGATGATGGAGAGCACCACTCCAATGACAATCTTTTCCGTGTCCCCATAGAGCAAGATCTCCTCGCCGCAGTCCGTCGTGTTGGTGAGGTTGGAGGACGGCAGGTCTGGCTCGGCTGGGACGGAGGGTTCCTCAGTCATGAATGGATTCAGGAGCGATTTCTGTGCTGGATGCTGCTGCTCTGTGTTCTCCACAAAGAGAAGATGATGCTCCAGAAACTGCCTGGGGCTGACCCTTAGCAACATGCTCTGAGCTCACCACAGCGGGCAATGGCACCAGTTTTCTCCTGGCAATGACACCTCCAGCGACAAACCAGAACATTTTGTCACAAACAG
The DNA here is from genome assembly GCF_000710305.1 of Buceros rhinoceros silvestris. NCBI lineage: Eukaryota > Metazoa > Chordata > Aves > Bucerotiformes > Bucerotidae > Buceros > Buceros rhinoceros. The sequence continues at coordinate 18,516 of NW_010429694.1, read as the reverse complement.
GCTAATAAAATAAAATATCTCCCTGCCCCCTCAGCTGTTGCCTCCCAAAGCTGCAGCTGGATCTCACGTGCTCAGCAAGAAACAGCTTCCCAAGTCTGCTCAAAGACACACAGTTTGCCGGAGGATGCTCAGAGAAAGCTCCTCTCACTTTTAAAGGAGCACAAGCCACCCGCAACGGCTGCCTGATCATCTGCATGCTTTTCCAGGCGGACAGATAACGGCAGCCGATCGTAACTGCCCACGTTATTTTGCGTTACTGCCGCGCTGCGCTGCTGGTCTTCTGCTTCTCCTGTGCATCCGTACCTTTAAACCCCATGCAACCACATGCATGTGCTCGTACGTGGCTATCCAAGAGCGTGTGGCAGCACAAGTCGCAGCCACAAGCATGTGCACACGCATCACCGGCTGTATCTCCTGTGTGCCTTCACACACAAACTTCAAAGCTGTGGCTGCAAATCCACGTGCATGGCATGGAATGGCAACACGCACCAGTACCTAGCCCCAGGAGCGCGGTGTGGAGCTGCAGAGCGCACTGGCAGCATATCCATCACATGCAGCACTCCCTGGGTACCACGCACACTCAGAGCATCCCAGCCCGTGCCCGGAGCCGCGAGCATCACCGCCACATGCGTACCAGAGATACACAGAGAGCAGCTACCGCGCTCCCACCCCCGGGTCTTCACCCCTGTAAGTGTTTCCCAGCCATCGGCAGGGAAGCTTTAAGGCAGGGTTCACCCCTATGCAGGGCTCCAAGCACCGTGCACATCCCGCGTCCTCTTCTTTTTGTTTCAAAGCCCCTTTTTCCCGGTGAAGGGAGTTTTGTTTGAATCAAAGCAGGATTGCAGTCCCCCTCCTCCCCTGTGCAGCTCCCTCCTCAAGTTGGGGTGATGGGGATCCCGGAGTTACCTGTGCTGAGGGGGTGAGACATCCTCCAGGCGAACCCCTGCGAGCTCCGGGCAGGCGAGAAAGCAACGAGACAGCCTCGGAGCATCCTTCTCCCCTCCCCGCCTCGCCGGTCCCTCCTACCGCCCTCCCTTCGCCTCTCCCCGGGCAGGGACCCAGATGGTCCCTGGCTCCTTCTGAGCCCTAGGGAGGAGCAAAGACCGGGAAGGGGGGTCCAGGTCCTGCAGCCAGCCCAGCCCTGCAGCGATTTGGGGCGGGGGTAGGAGTGGGGGGAGCATGCGAGGACCTCGAGGGAAAGGCTGGAAGTTGAGAAAATGCCTTTGAATGCAGTGGTGCAGCACAGGAGGAGCAGCCTGAAACCCAGCAAGCAGGGTTCAGGGAAGGCTGTTTCCAGAGCACCCTTCCCCATATTTTTTTTTTAAATTATTTTATGGGAGAGGGTTTCTCTCCCTGCTCCATACATTTTTCCACCTCCCTTTTGTGTAGGCGGTCCCATATTCATTCAGCTCTGCACCGAAAAGCAGCAAACAGCCAGGGAGAGGCAGAACCCCAAAGATGAGCCTTTCCCTTACCCTAGGAAAACCAAAACAGAGAGAACAGACAAACCAGGCAGCAGCATGCAGAAATCCACATCCATTTCTGTCTCTGCCAAATGTTTGGTGCTGGGATTGCTGTTCTCACCTCCCAGAGTGAAAGAAGTGGAGCAGAGTCATCTCCCGCACTGGTTGTTCCTAAAGGCGTTTCCCTGGGAGTTCAGCTCCCAGTGGGGGTGACGGTGTGGGGCTTTGCCCCTTGTATGGGCTCCCTCCTGCACCCCTCAGGGTGATGGGTGTTCGGTCAGGAGAGGTGCAGGCAGGCGGCTTTGGAGCTGTTTGCAGGCTTGGAAGGTGTTTCCCGCTGCCCTGCCCCGTGATAACTAAGCACTTTGGGAGCAAGATGGGCACCTCCATCCCTGATGCCACACATCCTGAGGCTGTGCACCCTCCATCCCTCTCAGTAACATCATGGAGGGCTGATTTTGGGAAAACCACCTTTAAATCTCTGAGATGCAGAGCACGACATTACCTCAGGTCAGAATCGGCACCAACCCGTAGAGATTTGGGGGGCAGAGGTTCCCTGCAAAAGAACAGCTGGAAGGAAAGAGCTGGTGAGCTAAAACAGTGCTGTTAAGGCTGTGCTTAAGACCAGGGTTTCTCCTTTGCTGCTCAAGCATTGCAGCGTGTGTGGGAGGCCGGCTAAAATAGCTTCCTCGCCAGGGTAGGGCATGCTGATGCTCCGGCTTTTATTGCTTTTTGCATTACGGGTGGGTTTTTTTCTTCAGTGCCTTGAAAGTGGATGGGGCTGATACACCACCTGCAAAGCCAGTCCTGGTGTGACCTGCGGAGCGGGGGTGGCTTCAGCGGCTGGTCTGGACTCACCAGTATTTGGCAGAAAAATACACCCGGTATTTCCAAGGAAAAAGGGGGATCTGCAGAACTGCCTGCTGCAGGAAGGACCAAAGGATTCTGCAGTCTCAGAACCCAGAGAAATTCACCCAAGAAGAAAACCATCCCCTAAGGATCAGCTCTTCCATGCCAAGGCAGTCTGTAACCAGATGCCTTGAGAGTTTCAAGAAACTCCCGCCCTCCTTTCCACCTCTGGGCTGGGATTTGGGAGGAACACTGTGAGGTAGGGGACGGTCAGGGGAGCATTTCCAGCTTCCCTGGAGGTTGCCTCTGGGAGAGTAACAGAGCAGACAGCTCCTCTCCATAGCAAGGAGGAGCAGGGAGGGATATTTTTCCTCTAGATGTGCTGCTGGGAAGCAGCTGGCTTATGCACAGCAGTCGAGTTCTTGTCCTGGCAGAGGAAGGAAGCAGAGAAGGGGCTTATAAAGGTGATGAAATGCATGGACCCTTAGCTCCGGCCAACCCCTTATGCTATTGATGGCAGAGCCTCAAAACCCTGCAGTAACTTCAGAGGGGAGAATTAACCTTCCTCTCTCCCATTCCAGCTCCGTTTCTGTAGGATTAAACCCGTATATTCTCCCTTCCAAAATCCCTGCAGGTCTAGGGACTACAGAGGACTTTTTTTTCTCCAGAGGAATGAGCTTCTCTGATAATTCAGGGGGCAACAAAATCCCTGGAAAAACAAGGGCAGAAAGCCACCAGCCAGCTCATGACACACACACTGAGCGGCTGGAGGGCACGTTCTCTGCATGGGATGGTTTTTGGGAGGATGGAAGGGAAAATGCCCATTTTTTGTGTGAAGGAAGGATTAAATCGAGTAATTCTTCTTCTCTCTAAGACTCTTAGTGCAGCATTTCTCCAGCTGAGGCCATGATGACCTTGCTAAAACCCTTGCTCCTGGGGCACACTGGGAAGCACTAATTGCATTTAATGGCAATTAGGGGAGGAAATGGCCATTGCGCCTTAGCTTAGCCATTAACTGTAGCTTTCTCTCTTTGGCTGAGAAGAGAGCACTGCTTTGGAGGAGCAGGGATGCTGCTGGAGTGAGATGGATAAACCCCAAAGAAAATTGTCCTTGGAAAATGAAGCTGAGGAGTTGAAGACACAAAATAGCTGAAGTTTCCCCCCTCCATCTGCAGCAGGCAAGAGACGAACAAAGTCCTCCCACCTCTTCATGGAGGCAGTGCCCAGATATATTATTCTTCATCTTCATGTACAAACGATCATTAAAGTGGCTATTTTATTAACTATTAATTGTTAATATTACACCCTATTAACTCTAATGGCAAGATAATAGGCACAGTTATTAATATGCAAATTCTGAGAAATCTCCTTATCTCCAAGGTCCTCAACCTCTCCGTGTTTTCAGGACAAGCATCCCAAAGCAACCGTCCCTCTATCACGGGTGTTGGCATTTCTCCCTCCAAGTAGGCAGAGCTGGCCCAGACCGATAAAATCAATCACTCGATACTATCGGCTTTCAAGGAGCAGCAGCAAGGACTGCTCTTGCCTCCAGAGCAGGAGTATCTAAACCTTCTCTGATCTGGAAACAGGGTCTTAACCCGCTTTCACAGCAGGGTGGCCAATAACCTGACCATGGGCAGATACTGTGGGGCTCCTCCAGTGGTTAAGTAATGATGATTGAGGTGTTTCAGTGACCCAAATTGCTCAAAGCATCACCTCCTCTTCGTGGACATCACCTTCTTTCCATGGGCATGTGTCCTGCTTTCCCTCTGAGGCTCACCTCTACAAAGACTCCAAAGACCTCTGCAAAGCTCCATCTTCTCCTGATGAGCATTGAAATCTGGCTCCTCAGAGGTCCTCACCCAGCAAACACCATCTCAGTGTGGTGGGAATGTGGTTCCCATGAGATGGTTGGGTCTCCCAGACATAGACCCCTTGACTTGGAGTCCAGCCCAAGGTGGCCAGTCTCTGCCCCTTGGCACAAAGGCTGGGGAATGGGGCTTGAAAAGGTCTGTGGCAGATGAACCAGAGCTTAGGGGGAAACTGAGGCACTTGAAAGGCCCAAGGCGGCAGTGAAGCCCTGCATGTAAACTTTCAGACCACATATGTCCTTTAAAAATGATCTGCAATTTAAAAACAGACAAAAGATGTTTGAAGAAGAGTCCCTCAATAAGACATGATAGCATTGAAGTGGAACAGTTTTGGTTGGACCAGCATGAGATCTCCTCTCTATCCCTCTTCCATGGCATGAAGCCCTCAGCCCAGCTGAGTGTTCCTGCATCCTCCCAGATCTCTGGCTTCCCTCTGCACCACAGCGGTGATACAGGCATCTGCCTCCTAGCAGAAGCCCTCCAGGACAGAAGCAAAGAACAATGAGAGGATGCTGCTCAGAGGGCCCCGTGGGGACCCGGGGACCGGTCCCGTTGCAGTGACATCTATAGCTGAAAGATTTCAGCAAGGGGTTCAATCCAAGAGGATGAGCCAGAAAAGGCTCAGCCATTTCTCTTTACTTTCTTGTCAGCAGCTCACAGAGGTCACAGCCAGAAATGGAGTCTAGAAGCCCTCAGTCCAGTCCAGTCACCATCACCAGCTCATGATCTATAAGCAAGCCCACAGAACTGGGGAGGAAAAACGGAAGAATAAAATTAAGCATCTATTTCACCATGGATGAACTAAATGTAATTTCCAACCATTTT
>NW_010429694.1:9308-13346 GCF_000710305.1 Buceros rhinoceros silvestris | reverse complement strand
CCCAAGGGAAAGATGGAACAGAGCGAATCTGATTGTACAAGGCAGCTGAAAATCCTCGGACAAAATCTTTAGCGCTTTCTGAGCAGAGGATTCCAGCCTGTCTGCTCCTTAGCTCTTTGAGGTGGGAGAGCAACCTGGGCTTCAGAAACCTTCCCATGAGGGCGACAGCTAATACAGCATTGACACGTTAATGACCTACCTGCGACTTAAAATTTTCAGAGTTGGGTCCTTACTTTGTTTTTTTCTTACTGTATCACCCCAAACCAGGAAAAAAGCAAAACTTTTAATCTATTTACAAAGGCACCCCATTCATTTTGCTGTTTGAGCAGATGGGGAGCAATTGGGAACCTCATGGGAAAATGCCGTCCCAAGGGAACATCCACGGTGCTCCTCCAGAGCTTGCAGTCTGGGTATAGATTTAGACCCCGGATTTTTTTATGATGCCGATGGTCAAAGCCTGGCCCAGGTAGCCCCGAGAGGTGGGAGAAGCCCCATCCCTGGCCCCATTGCAGGTCAGGTTGGCCCTTGGGGCTCTGAGCAACCTGCTCTAGTTGCAGATGTCCCTGCTCCCTGCGGGGGGTTGGACTCAGTGAGCTCTGCAGGTCCCTTCCAATCCATTCTGTGGTTCTATGATAAATAGCTCGTCTCAAAAGGGGCCTTTGCTGAAGAGAAGCTGTCAGCGCTCTCAGACACAGCCACGCTCCCTCTGCTGGAGTCTGCCCAGACAACAGGCAGCTTTTGGTGTTTAAATCTCCAATGATTTGCAAATTCTGGTTAGCTGGGAGGGCTCTCAAAAAACTATATCCGTGCCCCACTGCAGCTATTCTGATGTCCTACAAAGGTAGGACTGCCCCAGGGGAGGATGGGGATGAGCTGGAGGGACATTTGCTGCAGGATGGGGATGGGGTACCCCTGACAGTAAACTTCTAGCCTGCAGACCCTCCTGACCACCCAGAAGTTGCCTATGGTGGATCCTCAAAGAATTTCCAGGGGGGCTGATGAAGCTAGCAGAGAAAACTCAAAAAGCCTGAAATAGGGGAGGAAAGGGTGAAAAATGAGTGATGTAGCTGAAGTTTCCAACACAACCCCTTCCGCCCTGCAGCGCAGGCTCACAGCTGTAGTGACCCGTTTGCCAGACTTTGATTAGCCAGTCAGTTATCATTCATGCTCATTATTTATTCAAAGTGATGGATGTGCAGCATTTCCACCCACCGCTTGTACATCCACCACCTCCAAGGGCATGGGTAGAGCCTGATTTTAAGTATATGCAGTGAGGTAGGTGCTGGTTTAGGTTTTAGGGCTCAGATGAAGAGTCATGCAGCACCCAACCACCCCCCTTCAATGCATAGTCCTGGTGTTAACACCTCTGGACCATCCAAATTAAGGAGGGACGGAAGTGGGTGGTGCAGAGCAAGAACTCCTGGCCCTCTGCAGAGCAGCAGAAAGGTTGTTTCAGGACATCGTGGCAAACCTAGACCCAGGAACTTGAGCTGTGCCTACAGCAAGGTGAGTGCGCAGTGCTCATGGTTTCTCCACATGCTTAGATCAAACCACCAAAGGAAAACCTCAGTGCAGGCTTCCCTGGTCCATGGCCTTGGCCATGAGTGCTGCATGAGGGCAGATGGTTTCTGCTCGATTTAGGGGCTGGCTATGCTTGCACCAAGCCATGCACCCACCAGCTCCCCATTTTGAGCCTGGGGTTCTCCCTGCTTAGAGCCGAAGGGACTGGAAGTGGAGGCGGGCTGAGGCTCTTTGAAGGTTGCAGGAGGGTTGGGATGGTGGAGCAAATAAATATTGCAGGTTTGGAAATCAAACCCCTCTTTGTCTTCTTTGTTCTGTCCCCTAGATGGCACCTGCTCTCAGCAGATTAAATCCCCGATGGAAAACAGCAGGTTTTGCAGCCTGAGAAGGCTCAGGGCTGGGCACTGCTTGCCAGAAAACAAACAAAAAACCCCACCCCAAACATAAAAAAAAAAAAAATCTACAATTAATAGCTTTTTTAAATTTTTATACCAAGAGCTTGAGACACCTGACCCCTCGCTGGCTGCGACGTTGCTGCTGCTTTCTCTTCTGGTCCATCTCCCAGCTCTCAACCCCCCTGAAATGCAGCAGACAGGGGCCAACAGGTCCTTCCCCAGCAGCTTTGCTACAGCGACAGGTGCACACCTGAGGGCACTGACAGACCCCGTCACATCTGGATCACTCTGGGAAAAGATTTCAATCCTTTATTGGGCTGGAAAGTGCAGGAAGAAAAAGCCAACTCCCCTTTCAGTTTAAATCAAAGCAGGACATCGAGAAGGGAAATGTATTGACAAACTCCTGCTGTCACTCTGAGGAAAGCCCAGATGTAGCCACCTTAAATCACCCCCTTTCCGCGTCCTGCCTATCAAGACGCAGTACAAGGCAAAACCGCAGGTCCCATCCTTGGAGCCGGGCTCGTCTTTAAACAGTTTATCCATGTGATTTTGGCCAATGGCTATTTAAACCCCTCCTGTGAAGCTTCTGGCAGTGCGTCACATGTGTGTCCCGCTGGGGAAGGACATGGCGAGGACAAACATGTCTCCAGCTTGGATCTGCACCAAATGCCACTGACATTTGAAGCCACTATTCTTAGACATCTCTTTGAGCAGGGGCACTTCACACCTCGCAGGGTTACGGCCTTGCCAGGCTGCCTGCGGTTACAAGCAGATGCCCAGCTGCTAAAACTCCATGCAATGACATCCAGAGGGTGACAAACATGTCCTGCCCACTTCCTCCCTGCTCATCAGTCCAGCCCAGGGGTGCTGTACAGCCTTCCCAGCTTTCCAAGGCTACTCCCAGGCACCAAGCAGGGACCTGGGGGCTGTTCTAAGGAGACACCCTCATGGACTGGAGAAAGACAGCTGCCACAGAGAGACCAGGGGCCCAGGTGACCCCATGGCTCCCAGGAGGCTTCATTTGATGGGTGCTCAACCACTTCTTACTAATTCTTTAGTCCTGTTCTTGGGGTGCCCAGACTCTCCAGGAGGGAGCAGTCTTGGGTAGGACCATACTCTCACTGTCCCGTCACCTTTCAAGAGGTTACCCAGGTGTTCAGGACAATTTCCTCACCTATGTGATCTTCCATCACAGACCAAGACCTCAAAGGGAAGAGATATTTGCCACACACCTCACTCCCTTCCCACAACAAAATTCTTCTTGCTGCCAAGGCCTTGGTCCTTGCATTAATTTGAAGATCTCTGATTGCTTTTGGAGGACTCTTTTTGGACCTTGCCGAGAAGGAAGATGCAATCTACACCTGCCTGAAGTCACCCCAGTGCTGCAAAAGGGCTCATGAGCCTCCCTACACCCTGCTCCCACTTCATATAATCACAGAATTATTTTGGTTAGTAAAGACCTTTCAGCTCACCAAGTCCAACCGTTCCCCCAGCACTGCCAGGTCCCCACTGACCCCTGGCCCTCAGCTCCACCTCCACACGGCTGGGCAACCCCTCCAGGGATGGGGACTCCACCACTGCCCTGGGCAGCCTGCGACAGCCCTGCAGCACAACCCTTTCAGGAAACAAATTGTTCCTTGTCTCCAACCTAAACACCCCCTCCCACCCTCCCCAGGCACAAAACCCCCCTTCACCCTTTCGCAGAAGAGGACAGTCCCAGTCTGGTGCAGCAAACACAATCTGAGTGCTCCTTCACCAGCTCAGGGACTGGCACATCTCAAAGGTCCCCCAGCCAGAGCACAGAGCAGCTCGGGACTCAGAAATGTGAGGCTGACCACATGCTCAACAGCTCTCCAAAGCAAGGACTATTTCCCCTTTTTCCTGACAGCCTGTGCATGTATATTTATTTTTATATATATATTTACATATGTACTTAAAAGAGGGTCAACACCATTGCTTCGAGGGTAGCTCATGCTGATGAAGGCCGCCTCTGTGCAGAGGAGGAATCCCACAAGATCTAGAAAGATGCAGGGGCTGGAGGCAAGGAGGAAGTCTGCAGACACTGGCTCCTCTCAGATGATGCTCCCGGGCCCCCCCAGCCATTTGGAGTCTCACCCTTACC
>NW_010429694.1:0-9201 GCF_000710305.1 Buceros rhinoceros silvestris | reverse complement strand
CCTCTCAGATGATGCTCCCGGACCCCCACAGCCATTTGCAGTCTCACCCTTACCTCAACCTCAGCTTGTGTTCATGTGCAAAATGCCTCTCATTCTGCAAAGGGAGCTCCTCAAGGATCCTGATGAGCTAGATGGAGCTGGAGGACAACTATCCAAGCCTGGGTCCCATGGTAGTAACTACTGAATCTACTAGAGTAGTGAATTGTTCTCGAGGCTCCCACAGGGCACAAAATTCACTAGGTTTTGGGCTTATCTCAGCTTTGAATGATGCCAAGGAAGTCAGAGGCACAAGGATAATGCTACCCAGGTCTAGGTGCTCTCTGTTCAAGAGGTGCTTTAAGTGTTGTTAATCAACTAATATTTCCTTTTTTCACAGTTGCTATGTGGTATATAGTTTTAGATCATCCTACTTCATGTACAACTGCTGTTATGCATTGAGTTTGATTCATTTGGACATTTGAGAACCTTTGGGTTCTTAAGGCTGGTTTGTTTTGTTTTGTTTTGGTCTTGTTTTCATTTTGGGGTTTTTTTTTTTTTTTTTTGGGGTTTTTTTTGGTTTTTTTTTTTTTTTTTTTTTTTTTTTACACTTCCCCATTAAACCACAGAATCATAGACTGGTTTGGGTTGGAAGGGACCTTCAAAGCTCATCCAGTCCAACCCCCTGCAGGGAGCAGGGACATCTGCAACTAGAGCAGGGTGCTCAGAGCCCCAAGGGCCAACCTGACCTGCAATGGTGCCAGGGATGGGGCTTCTCCCACCTCTTGGGGCAACCTGGGACAGGGTCTCACCACCCTCAGTGTCTAACGTTTCTTCTTTAAAGCATGAAGGAATCCCATTTTTAACTGCCACGGGTAAGACAACATGTGTCCTTACATTCACGGTTGAGATGCTCTAATTCTGCAAGTGTTGGGGACTTCAGAAGCCTCTCAGCTACAGGGATACCCACCAGTCACCAGAGCAATAACATGCGTCAGCACTAGAAGTCCAAGCAATGCTGGCAGCTTAAGGGTAAATAAAGGACACCGATGAGGCACAAAGTAGAAATATATAAACAGCATATTTGTTTTTATTTTGTTTTTAAATACAGAGTTTCCTTATTCAATAAAGGAATTCCCTCTTCCTGCCCTCCCCGCCCCAAGCGACTCTTATCAAAAGAAATCATTCACTGTAAAGTCAACACTAGGTAGAGGCATGCGCTGGCGGAGCGTATTTAGCAAGTGCGACGTCTATAGGCCATGCGTCCCTAAACAGGAACACGCGCTTGCCCTCACAGTTCCCTGGCAATCTGTGACAGAAACCTCCTGGTCACCCAATACAGAAATATTTAACCAGTTACATGCCACGTGACAGGCTGGAGGATAAAGCCACCGCTGGTCGTCTCCTGCTGTGCTGCGGACTGCTCCGCTAGTGTTTGCCTGCATGGAAATGGGATGCAGGGTTTTGAGATGCCTCAGGAAGGTTTCTCCTCTTAAACCACCTCCTCAGAGCTTATCCTGTGTTCACACTCCCTCCAAGGAAAGCAGGAGGGGGAATGAGGGATTGTCTAAAACACAGCCCCTTTCTCAGGTCGTACCCAGGGAAGGGGGTTAGGTTTGCACTAGTGAGCAGGAGCTGGTACTTTGGGAAAGCACGGTGGGGATTTTAGCAGCTGAACTGCTGCATTTTGAGAAGAGAATTCCTGTTTCCTGGGGTAATATCATCTGTATGGGAACAAGGTACAACTTCACAGCAATAAAGAGGACAGGGTGAAGGGAGGGGCTAAACACTTCCAAAAATAACAGAGCTCTAAGCCACTTATCAAATCAGAGTGGCTCAGTCCTCAAAGGGTCAACAGCACACCGAGCTTCTCATTTTCCAGCAGCTGCTGTGCTTTGCAGCTGAATCCTGCTTTATCCCAGGGAACCGATCCACTTAGACCTGCCGGGCGCTTCAGATCACAGCCCAGCACCTGCTGGGGACGGACACATCAATGCTCATCCCAGTGGTCACAGCTTCCAGACATGGGCACTTAAAACCAGGGTCTGGTTTGGCTTCCAAAGTCTTGGAGATGGGAGGTAGCGGCTAACCCCGGGCAGGCAAAGGAAGCTCCCCAGTGAAGATGGGAATCACTTAAAAGCCTGTTCATGCAGGCTGGGACTCTGCTAGGGATGCAGCCTGAAATCAGTGCTGCTGGTTCCAATTCTGAGAGGCTCGGGAATGTGTGATGCTTTAAATAATAAGGCGGCTAACACAGCTCCCAAGGCGAGTAGTTCACAGAGAAGAGTGCACGCTGCATGAGCTTGGTCATGTCCATCAACCACCTCCTGAAGAGCAATCACCTGCAAAACTGGAGGTGCCATCACCCTCGGCACCAAGGGCTGCACCCCCTGCTCCAGCCACAGCTGGCGGAGACCAGCACAGCCATGTCACCCTGCCACCACTTGAATGGACGCTTGCAGAAATCATCTAAGTCATCCGATTGCGTGAAGTGTCTCTAAAATCAACACCTGGAGAAAGTGTGTCGAGACACCAGTTGTTGCTGATAGGCAGAGTAAGAACTGATCTCAGCTCTTCAGCAAACCTCCCCAGCTCCAAAACTGATACTCCAGCTGTTGAATTTGATACGCTGATTTTCTGCAAAACCCTGATCACATAACAAACACTTTACTGCTAGAGCTCTCTTTAATTTTTTTTTTTTTTTAATGCTAAGAGCAAAACCAGAGGTGTGCCAAGAGCCAGCACAGATCAGGTCAAGAGGAAAAGTTTATCTGCAAACTGTTTTTTCCAATTCTTTGCCATTTTGTTCACCTTTGGGACTCCCACCTGCAGCTATACGAGGCCCCTCATGCCAAAGACACTGAGGTGCTGGAGCAAATCCAGAGAAGGTCAACGAAGCTGGAGCAGGGTGTGGAGTACATGTTCACTGAGGAGCAGCTGAGGGACCTGGGGGTAGGTGTTGAGCTTGGAGAAAAGGAGGATCAGGGGAAACCTTCTTGCTCTCCACAACTCCCTGAACAGAGTGTGGAGCAAGAGGGGGTGAGTCTCTTTTCCCAATGAACAAGCAACAGGACAAGAGGAAATGGTCTCAAGTTGCACCGGGGGAGGTTGAGGTTGTCCCTGAGGAACCATTTCTTCCCCGCTGGGGTTGTGCAGGGCTGTCCCAGGCTGCCCAGGGCAGTGGTGGAGTCCCCATCCCTGGAGGAGTTGAGCAGCCATGTGGAGGTGGTGCTGAGGGCCAGGGGTCAGTGGGGACCTGGCAGTGCTGGGGGCATGGTTGGTTTCGATTATCTTAAATTTCTTTTCCAACCAAAGCGAGTCTACATGAGGGATGCTGACAGCTTCTGCAGCAGCAAGAATGTGTCACACAGATGACCAGCTGAGATGCCACATGCAACCCCTCTTCTGCTCCAAGAGCAGACCTCAGCTCTCCAAGCAAGGAACAATATCCAGCAAAGATGCAGATGGGGAGCAGAAGGCAGCATCTCCCCCAGGACAGGCTCTTAACATTTAATGTGACATCAGAACAGTGCCAAGTGATCCAAACTCTTACAGTTTTCTAAAGGGAAAGACAGACAGAGCCAAGGATTGTCTCATGTTGAAAGGAAAACACACAAAGGCTGAAGAGGAAAGTGCTAATTTGTATTTCTGAAGCATGTGCTGCAGCAATGCCCTCATGCGTCTGCTCCTCACACAGTACTGACGGTTTGCTCCTTGCAACCAGAGCTGCAGCCAGTAGCGTAATGGACAGGGTTTGGTACTTAAATGCCTTAATGAGATATGAAAACAATTAGAGAAGACTATTCTCTTCTAACATTCCCAGGCCTCAGCACAGACAGCAAATGGGGCAAACCCATCCCATTATGTGTATTTAAGTTGTTCTGGAAGCTCGACAGATGAAAGGAGGCCTCAGCCCAGCTGGAACACTGCAGCATAAACTGATCATCTAAAGAGATGGGGAAGACAGTGCAACTGTAGGACAATCATGAATCCTTCATAACTGCCTATTACGGCAAGGCGAGCCCCGAGGGAGCAGCCGCTGCCATGCTGCTGCTCCAACCCAGGCTCTGTCTCTCCAGAGAAAAAAAAAACACAAAAAAACCACACCCACTTGGCTCTTCGGCAGCATTTCCACAGAGGGGATAGCAGAGTCAGCTTCCAGAGGAGGACTGGGGAAGATAAGAGCCGGGTCAGGAGATGACAGAAAACGGCTTACACTGAAGTTTTGGGAGGACAGACACAGAGATGGGCTTGAGCCAACCTTGATTCTGGCCCTTCGAGGCAAGGAGAAACACTACAAAGATACAGAACACAATGGAGGTGGAAAAACGCTTGCTCAAGAAGTAATGTGACCGTGTGTCAACAGATAGTGTAGATACACGCTTAATGGGACAGACTGGAAAATAGTAGGTGCTTTTGGCAACATGGCATGTCTCAGGTCCCTTTTTTGTTGCGGAGAACGCCACAAAACAAAAGCCCCTTCCCTCCCATCCCCCATTGCTCTCCAGCTGGATTCCAGCTTCAGCCAACTTCATGGCCAAAGAGTGTCCACAGGACACAGTTTGGCAGCAGTTTCTACAGCAGCCCAAGGTGATGCACAAATCTTTACAAACTGTTTCTGTGTGTAGGTACAGTTGGGGACACGAACCTTTCCGGGAGAACTGTTTGACCTACAGCACACAGCAATGTGACCACCTGCCATATTTCTTTCTAGAGCATCCCAGATCATGCAGGTCATCAGGAAGCGCGTATTGTGTCCCACAGTCATCAGGCTCATCTTGAAGGATTTCACCAGATGGCAGCTCTGAAGCAAAACAGCTGAAGGCATTCTTCGCAGCCCCATCCTTTCACAGCAACGCACTGACGCATATCCAAGTAGAGCTTGACATTTATTAACAGCTTCAAACGTTGACGCTGGAGAATTTGGAGGCTGTTGCCAGTGAAGTTGTCAGGTTTGCTTCCTAAGCAATCTAGGAAGTGCTATGCTGCCTGTTCAGCAGTTCATGTTTTCACCAGCTTCCCTTAATTTACATGGAGAGACACATTTATTTCCATACGTAGCGGGTGTCAACAGTGTTTTCAAAGGCAACAAAATAAGTCTCAGACCAACGAAACTATTCAGGTATAAATCCAATTTTAATTGTCAAGCTAACTTCTAGCTCCTACATTCAATGCAAGGATCAAAAACTACAATTTGAGAGTAGAAGTTTATTCTGTCCCCAGTTTCTGATCATTTTGGCAGCTGTCAAAAGGTAACTTCCCAAATCCACTCGTTCCAGAAGCTTTTTATTACCTTGCGGTTCCAGGTGAACATCGTGGACTCTTAATAGCTATTGACATCCTTCAAACCCAGTTCTTTGGCAACAGTGATACATGGCATTGTGCGTATATAAAGAGCTTATATTAAAACTTCTTTTACATTCTAATTGTCTGAACCTTCACAGAAGTATTAAAGTGCTCTATCAACTCTGAACAAACTCTCCTTCCCTAGTTAGGCTTCTTCCTGGAAACGCCTGCACTTCAGTCAGCAAAACCAGAAACAAACATGGAGAGAAAAGGTACTTGTATGAAAAAATCCTCTGCAGGATCTTTACAACCCCTTACGAGACAAGAGGCCTTGAGCCTTACAACTCCCTTCTACCCCTATACTGAGATGTGGGTCCAAATGTTCAAGCAGTCTAAGCCAGCACAACTCCTTTTCCCAAGCTGTGCTGACCTCCCATCTGACAATTCTCTGGCCCCTGACTTCTGTAGAAAGAAAACCCTACAAAACAGAATCCTATCGATGCTACAAAGACAGCATGAACACCAAAGTCATACTCTAAAGCAACAGCAATAAAAGACAGAAACAAGAACTGTGATGGATATTTAACCCCTGCCAAACTATCTGGATTTTAAATTAGTTCAGCAACATTTGACACTATCTGAAAGATGTTTTCAAAGAGGCTTTAAAAAGGAACATTTTTGGTCTAAGTGAGGGGTGGAGGGTGGAGAGTACATGTTAAAAAAAATACTTCTTCTGGCAAGACCTGCATGCCAGTTCACTCTACTATGGTCTGTGCTGGAGGAAATTTCACCCAGGGCCTCTGCTCTTCCTCAAAGACCATGAAAGCCACATTCCCTTGGGCACATCATCTCCTTCCTCCAGTCCCAGCATCCACCATATGGTTTAAACTGTCCCACAGGGTGACATCTTGCCAAGAGCTGACACACCAGAAATACAACCCCAGGACACGTGCTTTAATAGCTTACTCAACCAGAGGTTGACAGTTTTGATTCTAGTTTTGGTTAGATCTTTTGACATCCATGAGAAAAGCAGGTTACTTAAGCATCATCGGGCCTTTGCACTCCCTGTCTTACAACAGGTATTAAATTGTTTGCTGTCACCTGCCCTTCTTCTGTTGAGTGAAGATCAGATATACTTCTACCACCTCCGCCTTTGCACTGCCCCAGAATCTTGTTTGCTGACCGTTTGCCCTCTGTTTCTACATGTAGACCTTAGTAACAGCTATTAGTGATCTCGCCACAGAAATGACTCAAAAGCCAGGAAATACTGACAAAGGTAGTCAGAAACCACACAGGAATTTCCACCTGTGCTCACACAACTTACCAGACATGGTGGCACCAGTTATCCCTGCTACCTCCAAGACCAAATGAAAGCCAAATGCACAGGATTACCCGCTCTGATGGACTGGGTGGTCATCCTGACCCTGAGTCTTCTCAGCAGTCCCACAAGAGGTGGCTGGTGCAACAGGAAGGTCAGACTTCTAAGGTCACACGATGCTGTTTTGAATGCTGAGGGCCTTCCCCTGGGATTGCTTGGAGATATATAAGCCAGGGCCACCTTCTTGGAAACTCTCTTCCTGCCCTCCTCCATCAAGTATCAATATAAAGATGAAGGGTTTCATAAGAACATAAAAATTTTGGTTTTCATACATGTTTTAAAGCCATAGGCAGCTACATTAAGATGAAATACCATCTGATATTCAGTGCAAATACACCAAATCTAGAGTGACTTCAGTCTGGCTTAGTTTCAGCACAGGAGCTTTTTATCCAATGCCTCCCTCCCTCCTTACAGAGCTGGTTTTCCTCCTCATACACTTTCAACACCCAAGCACTAGGGCATGTGCTGATAAAAACTCTACACCATTTACTGGGCAAGCGATTGGTAAGAAATACTTCTCTGTGCTAATAATATATTTGCATTTCCTTTTCCATTACTCTTTCTCCTACCTACTGTTTTGAAAGTTCTTTATTTTCAGAGGTCCACAGTTTCCTTAACACTTTACCTGTGATCTGTAGTGTGCAGCAAAGGGCAAGCACAGAACTAAAGGGCAGCTTGTTTCACAGTACTCTAGATAAGAAAACTGACCATAGTACAAGAAAACATTAAATAAACTGAAATATAAAAGACAGCAGAAGTTAGATTCATCCAGAAATATAATATAGCGTCTGGGAGTGGGGAAAAACTGGAGATCAGCTACAAAACAGGAACAATGAAATGACCAACAAATATTGATTAGGCGAAAGAGGAGAACTTTCATTGCATGCTGTACATTAAAATTAAATGCAAAATTCACATGTTGGAGCATCCAGACAGAATTATGGGAAGAAGAAAGCAAAGGAACACCTTGAATAAAGTAACACACGAACAAAAACAGTAACCGAGCAGCTTCAAAAAGTGACCATATCTCAAATGAGAAAAAGCAGCACTGCAGCAGAGAACAAGCATGTGGTCAAGACATCACGGGTAACACTGACTGCACAAAACACTTCTGATATTTTGAAAGAATCAGGCCTATTTGTATATCTATGCAAAATATATACACAAATCCATATGTATATATGTACACATAGGCACTACTGTACATATGTATATGCACTCATTCACACAACTGCCCTTCGACTACTTTCAGCATCTGGCTCTGGGTGCAAGCAAGAACCTTGCAGCTGTGCAAAACTACACTTCTGTGTTTAAGTACTGAGAAGTAATGGCAGAAAGATCTGAAATAATTCCCAGATAGCTTAGACCCAGATGTGGTTTCATCAACATCACCATGCAAGCCCAACCTCTGAACATTCCCAGCTCACTTGTAGGAATTAAATATTCTTGTATCAGTACAAGTTATATCTGTTTCCAACCCTATTAATCTGAAGAGATGGCCAGACATCTCTCCTGACATCAGTGGTTTAGCATGATGCCATCCCACCCACAACGCCGATTTGGGAATAGGGGGTGCACGAGAAACAGAAAAGGCCAGAATGGGATTGTCATACCGTAAAAGAAGGGTCAGTTGCAGTCCTTATAGTGTTTTGGGAGAAAGGGACATGATGCATAAAAAAAAAAGACAGACTTCCCCACCCTCAAACAAGGGAACACAAGACAACTCTGAGAACACGTGCTCCAACTGTACAGACATGCTGATCTTTGGGCTTTCCAGTTTTGGGGTGTGGAAAGTAGCATCTTCCATAAAGCTTGCTTGCCTCATGCTGCAAAGAGCATCGGCCTCTCAGGTCCAAGGCTGTTTTGGTCTGACGCTTCAACGCTCAATTGGTCTTTGATATGTCTGCATTACCAATGCCATACTAGAACAGAAAGTAGTGAAAGAAAGAACTGCAGATAGATTGTTCTACACCTCGGCAAAGCCACCTTCCAACTCTGAAAGAGCTGTCCTTGCTGTTCCACATGTGGAGGACCCTGTTTAATGCTCTGCATCCATAGCATCCAAGTACTTGGCTTCGATGATCCTAGGGAGCAGGTTATACCTAAGATTGAACCAGAGACAGAGCATTAATGCTTGTTTAGAGTTGTGCAACATCTCCATCCTAAGACTTTTGGTTGAGTTTGTCCATGGTGATGGCTAACAGATTCACCCAGCTGAAGCAGAGATGAAGTGGGGGAAATTAAAACCAACCAATCCTGCAAGCAAATACAGCCTTTATAGCAATACTAGTGCGGAGCTGCTTCTGGAAGAAGCCTCCTCATTTCAGCTGAAGAGGAAAGAGAACATCCTCATCCTCACAAGATGCTGCCAGTTGCTTTCCTAGAACACTGCCTCCACAAGTCTTCAAGGTGCCAAAAATGTACCGTCTCACCTGGCCCACAGCTATGCTCCTGATTTGTACTGGAGAGGCAGGTAGTAGCTTCCTGCTGCCTCTAGTTTGCTAGTGGGTGGGTTACTTTGCCAAGAATCACCATTTTTTTCTTATTTCTACTTCCACTCC
>NW_010429693.1:46779-52892 GCF_000710305.1 Buceros rhinoceros silvestris | reverse complement strand
ACCGCGGCGGTGGGGGCACAGGCGCCTCCTCCTCCGCCCGAGGGGGCTCTGGCTGCTGAGACCCTTCCAGCGGGGCACAGACCTTGGCTTCGGGCGGTCGGTGGGGTCTCTGACACGCAATAAACTTTGCACTGCTGCAATTTCTGAGTAGCCTTCTCGGTCTGCCGTTTGTACAGGTAATGGCGGTAGTAAATACAGTGTAGAAGGATGAAGTGATGGTTTTTCATTTCGCTACACCTGAGGTTTTGTCCTGTGAAATTTCAGAGGCCCGTTGCTCTCTTTGTTGGAGTGCTCTTGGCAGAAATGCCCCGTTTGAGTCGCACTCTGTCTGTGCGGATCACAAAGCTGCTGAGGAGTCTAGAGGAGAGTCCCATGTAAATACCCTTCGCATGTGCTGCCTGAATGCGTTCTCGTTTCGTGTTAAACAAAACCAAGGCAATGTGCGGTAGCTGGCACGTTTCAGACTTCTGAATAGTTGTGTCACAAACTTTAAAGTCGTGGTGTTGCTATAATGAATTAGTCTGTATTTCTCAAGTGCAGGCTGTATGAAGACCCAGGTTTTGCCACTTCTTTCGTTTCCTTTCCCATCCTAAAAAAGGGCTTAAAGCTGGAAAAGCTGCTGGTTTCTATCATGCTGAGGGGATTTTTCTCTTCCTCTCTTGATCTTTAGCTCGTAAAGCTTTACTAACAAATTCTATCGCTGTTGAGCAAGTCTTTTTGCAGTACATCAGCTAGTCTTGTTTGCATTTCTTCATTGCCTGCAAATATTAGAAGTCAGCCTGCCTTAACTTGCATGTGTTGCAACATCCTTCTGTAAATCCTAGTACTAAAAGAAGAAAGGTTCTATTTGTGTCCCTCCCTTTATTTTTCAATCAGCATGTGTGACTGCAGAGTTACCAGGAGACTGCTAAATGTGCGTAGTAAACTTTCTTCTTTGCTTTCTGATAAGGAATGATGTGACCCAGCTCTCACTGAATCGCTGTTTTTGTAATACCTACTGACCTCAGAGTGCATGGCTGTAAGAGAAAACTGTGGCTTTTTTTAGACTTTGAACATTAGTGGTTTTCAGACAGCGTGAAAGACTCCTATGTATTTTTAAGGGAATTTTCTCCTCAGATTTTGGGGATGGCTACGAGTTAGTCTGTAACTGCTGAGCCAAAGGCTAGACAGCACTTAAATTTCAGCTCATAGTTGAAACAAGGTAGCTATGCAACTTTGACAGGATCAGGCTCTAAGGGTGTTAAATTCTGAGTTTACGCTTATGGAGGCTGGTATTTTGCCTCCAGAAGTACTAGTCATAAACGTCCGTCTTCCCTGTCGCTCAAGAAGGATCAAGACGCGCAGCGCAGACCGGAATGCCTGCAGATTCCCTCCAGCTGTTGGAGGGGAAAGAAAGGTGGTGATGAACAGCGAGCTCAGCGATGTCTGCAGTTAAATGTGAGGTAGAAAACTGAGTAAACGGTCCTGCAGCGTGATGAGCAAAAGGTGTTTAGTAAAATGAACCTTGTTATGTGGTTTCGCTCGTGTCTCACACTGTTCCTACCGCTTTGTTGTTGCTTTGGTGAGGTTTTTATTTGTCAGCACTGGAGATGGAGTAAATTTAATCAAGCTAAAGCTGTTTGGATTGATGAGCCGGGCAATGAAAGCGGTTTTATTAATTCTTGAATGCTTGAGCTGCGGTTGCATAGTCTGTTTTGACCTGCTGGATACCAGAACAGAGCTGGAAGTCCAGTGTGAGAGACCTGTTCCAGGGATGGCAGTGGTACTCTTGTGTCAGGGCGCTGTGTGGTGCCTTTGCACAACTGGAGTGCGAAGTGACTGAACATAACTTAATAAAAACTGAAAGAGGTTTCTTGTACACACGATGTTTCACCAGAATGCCGTTTGGTAGTCTGTCGTGGTGTACAAGTACACGGAAATGCCAGTTTCTCTTTGCTGGCCTATGAAAAAGCCCCAGCAAGTGATTGTTCCTGCGAGCAGCCCTATGGAAGTTGAACTGCTGAGGATGTCGTGGACTCCCAGTCGTGTCCACCACGTAGTGCTGGGGCAGGCGGCTGTGTCATGTAAGAGACAGGCAGTGTAGTATCAAAGCCTAGCTGGTGTATTCCCATGGAAATAACGACTTTCCCTCTATTCCCCCTTCCCTAAAGTACGCGGACTAGAGGTTTCTTTGTGTTTAGGTAATTTGTGTATTATTATTATAAGACCTGTGACAAAATCTGCTTGTTTGGTCTATGATGATAAAAATACATTCTTTTCACTTCAGGGGACATAGGTGACTAAGCCTTTGTGGAGTCCCGTATTGATTCCCTTATTGCTAATCTTGTTAATGAACTTCATCACAAAGATTAGTTTAAGAAAGATTTAAAATACATGATTAGAATGGGAATAATTTTTTTTTGAAACAAGTATTTGATTTGGGGGCTTCTCAAAAGCCGGTGATACAAGAGTAGAGAGGGAGGCAAGCTACTGCTTGTTTAATGAACTGTAATTATAATAATTGTGTTTCTTTACTTAGCATTATGCTGTTTATTCTCAAGCATTTCTGTATGCCCAGAGAGAACACTTTAAATTGATGAAAACATTGGAACTTCGTGTCCTTGGACTCTAGAGAGTGTGTGAATAGCAACTAAGGAAAACGTGCGGATTGCCAGCTACCCTGGATTCTCTATCATGGTTCGGAGCAGGACATGTTTAAGCTTCTGAAAATTCACATGGGTTGAGAACTGGTAGCTTATGTTGGTCTTCATATGAATTGAGTTCTGATGAGGTGCTATGTGTTTACACCTAGTATTTATGTGTTTGGATGTAGAACATGGGTCTGTACTAAAGCGGAGTCTGGAAGATGACTCTGAAAACCAGAGGAAGTTTGCTAAGCCTGGATCTGCTGATCTGTAGACATTCTCTTCAACCAGTCTTCCAGCTTGTTCAGCTAACCCAGTTTCAAAACTAAATAACCATAATGCCTGATAGGGGCTGATAAGCCTTGCTCGTGCAAGCTGCATTCTCTCTTAAGCAGTCTAAATGGAAACAGAGCAGATGCTGTCCAAAGGAAGCATTTAGCTTTGTGACTTCTATATGTCTTTTTTTAATTCAACTTCGGAATTTTACCGCCTGCATCGTAGCAGTTCCTGCTCAGAGTGCACTTAGCATGTTCATCTTAGCAGAGATTTAATACAGGCACAACAGATCTGAATAAGAAAATGATTCCTGCCTAATGAATTTCAGCAGTTTCGTTAATGGACAGTCTGGTGCTTGACGGTCACTGGGGTGTGTGGAGATTCTTTTTGAAAGACCATTTGCTAATACTGGGCTGACTCACCACTTGGTCGCTTCTGAGCTCAGAAGCACCGCTGCTTTGTTTTTGTATTGTTTCCACTTTTGACTGGCTTCCTTGAGTTACATACAAAATTAACCAGAAATTATGCCAGCTGATGACTGACATAAATTACAGAAGTACCTGATTTCCTGTTCTACCACATGCATACGTATTTTTGAAAGGAAAATAAGAATGCAAAAGGTGTTTATCTCATTTTAAATACCATTTTAAGTAAGACAAAGTATTTTAATTTTCTCTTATCCTCTTCTTTTTGGTTTAATTTTTTTTTTTTTGCCTGCAGAAAAGAGCACCCAAGACCTGAAACCTAGTATGAATTTCTCTGAAACTCCGAGTAGTTCTAGTCAGATTCAGACTTGAATGGGCAAGGCTTCTGCTTTATTAACTCCTCATATGTCATAAAGGAACAAGACCTGTGCCTTCGGTGTCAAACCCTTTGTTTTATTTCTTTTTACTGCAGGATATCTCTTCTGGTGGGAGCTCCAAAAGCGAACACTACCCAACAGAACATCGTAGAAGGAGGCCAGGTGCTCAAATGTAACTGGAATTCAAACAGAAACTGCCAGCCGATTATATTTGACTCCACAGGTAACGTGTGTTCACACTGAGGTGTGATGGGGTGTCTCTGTTCTAACCCCAGAGTGAGAGAGCAGAAGGGATTCAGATTCACGTGGGGTTTCCTGATGGTTGATGCGAATGCGGCCGTTTTTTGGATTGGCAAGTAGTCAAGGCTTGCGCTTTTCTTTTTTTCTCTCCTCTCTTTTGGAATTCTGTTGTGTTTGGTATGTGCTGGAAGCCTGAGTGAGCATACATTATTCTTCTTTTGTTTTAACCTATTTATATTTCTGGTCTGTACTTCCCAGCAACATTAAAACATTTAGCAACCTAATTCCCAGTAAACCCCACAGGCTTTATTGCCTATTGAGAAGGTGATGTGTGAGGAAGGATACTTTTTACTATCAGCAAAGGGGGTATAGGCAGAAATACTTGGGAGTTTAACCTGAAACTGGGAGTATAAGCTTCCAACTGAGTAAAAATGTCTTCATTTTTCTCTTTGGATGTAGCTCCATTGTATTTGTGGTATTCATGATCGCAGCGCTCGGGGTGCCTCAGGTCAGGGCATTACTTACCATTTCCGAAGTGTGCTGCATCTGAGCAGCACCACTGCTGACACGTAGCGTTTCACTCGGTCCTCATGCTCTGGTACACACGGTAATGTCCACAGGCTGTGGCAGGTCAGATGACAACGCGCTGCATGTGCTTTTCTGCTTGAGCCACTCTGCTGAATCCTGTTTTCCACAGCATGTTTTAGGCCAGTGGAAAAACCTTTCCATGTCACGGGAGTGGATTAGCCAGACCCATGTGGCAGGGCAGAGGAAGCACCTGTGCTTCGAAGGTCTAGTCTGGTGTAACTCATTCTTGCCTCTGCTGGTATTTTGACTTGGCAGTCTAAAGGCTCTTAGATTCATGCAGCCTTTGTAAATTGGGTACAGTAGAGTGGAGAAGGTCGTCTTCCAGTGCATTTGTCAAGGTAGACCACAAAATGAGGTTGAATTTCTGAAATCTCTGTGTATTTTTCTGAAAACTGTTAGCCTCTTTACTTCATTCTACAGGAACTTTTCTGCCAGATGACTTTAGACCTCTACTAAGCTGCGAAGTGTGACACTGCATCAGTGCGAGCCAGCAAAATTATTTGTGGGTCTTTTTTTTTTCTTGGGGATGACTGTTTACCAGAATACAAATGTGTTGGTTGGTTGTTTGCTTTT
Organism: Buceros rhinoceros silvestris; assembly: GCF_000710305.1. Lineage (NCBI taxonomy): Eukaryota > Metazoa > Chordata > Aves > Bucerotiformes > Bucerotidae > Buceros > Buceros rhinoceros. Next base: position 47,789 of record NW_010429693.1, on the reverse strand, counting down.
AAAGAAACAGTTGAGATGTCCCTAACTAATCACCACTGACATAATAGCCGAAAGGGAAAGATGAGCCCCCTCGGTAGGTTCTGGATGCAACTTGCATTGAGAATTGCCGTGAATTTATCTTCTTATACTATGAACACCTGCAAATAGGCTTTTCCATATGCCAGACAGAGTAGATAGATACAGAGGTCGTGCTGCTTTGCTGTGTGTCTGCGCTTAAGGTGTATGCTACTGGGCAAATAAACAATGTTTTGCTTATAATTTTCCTTTAATAACGGGCATGGTAATTGCTTAAAATTTAACAGCAAATAGCAGGTCATAGTGGCTTAAGAGGATTCCTTTCAGGCACATTTTTAACTCATTCCAGCTCTGTGGCAAAGACTTGGGAAGTAATGCGTTTGTCGATTATTCTCTGGGTGAAAAGGGGCATTATATTTCAGCATAATAAAATAATAAATGCACTGAGACAAAATAAAATGTCTTTTTCTTTGTGCATGATACAATGGTTGATTCCCTGCGTTACAATGGCATGCCTTACTACCAGCACAGTGTAAAGTCCCACGCCTGCCCGCCCCTACATCATAAGGTAACAGGCAAGATCTGCGTTTCCCTTCGCAGGGAAGAGGAAGCAGAAGATTTGACCGCTGATTTGCGGTGCTAAGTAAAGCTGCTTTTTGTAGATGACTAAATGCAACCTCTGCAAGAATTCAGGTTCATCCACTGCTTCAACCCTTGTGCGATATCATTTGGAATTCCAGAAGTGTTGCTTAGCCCTGCAATACAAGGCAGATTTTTTTTTCCCCTCTCCAAGATTATGTAGCAGTTTTGGTAATGGAAAAAGCAGCAGAGGTTCTGCATAATTAATTAGATGCATTTCTCTGGAGTGAGAAGTCTGACCTATAGAAATAATGAGAAGATGCGTACTTGTGGCGTTTCTGGGTTTACCTGTCTGCCAAACTCCATATGCAGACTTGCAAAATTAGAATTACTGGAGGGCATGCTCCCTTCCTTCT
>NW_010429693.1:43355-46661 GCF_000710305.1 Buceros rhinoceros silvestris | reverse complement strand
GCGCTAGCGCCGCGGCCACATCTGGCCCAAGCCACTGCGAGTGTCTGAGAGCAAGGAAGAGGCCACGTTTCTGTGCTGTGGACAAAGCAAGGGAATGGAGGAAAGAGAGGGTCTGGTTCTGGGTGCGTGAGGTTCTTTCTGTCAGCCTGTCCTGTGGTGGTATCACAAATAAATGAAAGCCAGGTTTTACAGATGTCCAGCAAGGAGCGTTTTTTTCTCTCTCAATTACTGTTATTTTTTCATATTATACAGTATTTGTTTTTAGGTAAGTTTTCCTCTAGCTTTATGGGTCCCTTTCTCTTCCCCCATCTGTTCAAAGGCTGCACTAAGCTCAGCTGCACAGTTAGGTTTTATTTTCTAACGCTTGCTTTTGGCTTAAATATTGTATTGGCACAGAGGCATGGTCGTTTACACGAGACAAATGCAGCAGCTATTGCACAGCCCAAGAGAGAAGGTATGAGCTGCTTCACATTAATCTTTGGAGGAGGAGTTGTTCGAGCCCTGACCTTATACCAGCACTGCTTGTTACTTGCATTTACCCTCACCCACCTTCTCTGCAGGAAAGTGATAAGGCATTAAGCTGATAGTTGCTGATAGTGCCAAATTTACTACTTGGTTTCTTCCTTCCTATGCATGACGATGCAGCTCTGTCCGGAGGGCAGCTGGGTGATAGGAGTCCCTCGCATAGCTCTCACGCTGAATTCCTCCCTTTCGTGCCCTCCCCACTGGCCCGTGGTATAAAATACCTCCTCGTTGAAGCATATATTACAACATTAAAACTGTTGCTGAGAAAAAAAGTCTGTTCTTACATTGTTCATTTAAAACAGTAATTTATTTGCTGAAGGGAGGGGGGATGTCCCCTTGTCCCTGATCTCCCAGTACAGTGGTTACACTCATTTAAAAACACATCACAGAATATTTTGTAGTGATGTCTGTGTGCGTGCATTTCCGCGTGTGTTAGTAGTACTAATTGCTTCTGACGTTCTGGTATATGTGGTGGCTTTGGAAGGCAAAATATTTCTATCGCACATTAACACTTCCCAAATGTAAAGACGCTTCGCTGTGGGGCTTCTGAGCGTCTTAGCATTGACATCAGTTGGCTTTGATTTAACACAGTTATGTCTACGTGAAAATGGCATAGCAAATGCGTGTAGAAAAGGCCCCCCAAATTCAGGGGGGTGTAGCTGTGCTGCAAGTGCTTGGGTGTGCATGGCCAGAAAGTGAGGGCAGACTTTTTTGGAAAGGCTTTCAAGTATCTTTAGACAAGCATTTCAGGCTGGTTTTTGCTTTCAGAAGCACATCAGGGTTAAAGTTAAAAAGGACCCAACCACCAGGGGAAGCTCCCTCACGTACTGTTGCAAAACTGAAATATCAAGCAGTGCTTGTGTTTGTTCCTCTAAGGGGTTATCCTGTGAATGTAGATAGGGGTAGATTGGATTAAAAAGTGACGCATAAGGACTGAACTTTTTCTGCCTGATTCCTGTTCACCTTGTTAATTCAAAAGCTAAACGTGCCGCTGTCACAAAACTAAAGGTTCTGTTATTTGTATTCTGGTATATCTTGACTTCTTACTACAATTGCCACAGCATTACTGTGACTTCAGTTGAATTGTTATGTGAAATACGTGGGATTTTTTCCCCTCTGTCTCAGTGACCTTTCAGAGTTTCAGAATGTGTAGGAGACAGTATTTCCTCTGAACAAGCACCAAGGGGAAATTTGCATTCTCAAGATTGCAGGTTCTTCGATATTGCCATAAGCATGAAGAGTATCAGTAAATTCTTGCCTTTGTGAGGTGTCTTACATTTCACATCCAGACTACCAAAACACACAGTTAGAGGTCAAGGTGGGTAAATAGTTGTCTTTGTTCTTAACCCTTTTCCACACCAGTTAATTTTGTGACTGAAAATTCTGTTTATTTTTGGTTTTAATCCGTAGCAATAGGAGAATGTTCTGAATCTTATAAAGAATCGGGGAAAGCAAATGGGGGGAAAACTGCTCGTACAGCTTGCGGAGCCCCAGCACTATTTCTACAAGGCTGGCTGGAGAGGTGATTCCTCTCTTAGAAAGCTTAACACTTGGCTTCGTCTGCCAGCTGCTTAGCAGCTTCTTCCGGGAAAAACATAGTTCTTGCGGGTAAACTTTAAAAAGAATGCACTCAGTATCGCAGTCCATTTTCTGTTTCTGATCGGTTTTGAGACAAAGGTCCAAAACTAACTGTCTGAATGACACATTATTATCCCTCCCCTTTTCTCCTTCCACAGCCTCCACGTGCAGAGCTTGCATAGCAAGTACCAAATATTACTGAAAGTATTTCTATAATCTTGCTCAGGGAGAAGATTTTTGGAAGGTTAAAGGTTTTCCTGAGAGTTATATTTATTTTGTATAGTTATATGCATTTTTTTGTGTATAAAATTAGACAGGTTTTTCCTGTACAAGAGAAGGATCAAAACCTCAGAGTCAGACAACAAAACCAGTGAGCAAAGGGGAGATCAGTTGTACTTTTTAGGAAAATCAAAAGTCGTCTTCATGTTTTTGTTTATGTACTTCATAGTTTGGCACACAGGGACTAGCAGAGTGGGCACTTAACTAATTGGCTGACATCTAGACAAATATTCCATTATTCGGCGATGGAGTTTTAGAGACCAGGATCACTCTGAATTTTCATTCTGACAAACAAAGTTCTTCAGAGACCCGTGGAACCAGTTGGAGTTATTCAGACTGTACGCCTGTGAGCAATATGTAGGAAATTCTTTTGGTTTACATTAATTTGCTATGCGCTTGTTTTCCAAAAGGAAGCAATCTCTGTAATAATTCATATTATTTTACTTTTCGTGTCTGGAGTCCTAACTCTTCATCAGTGAAGTGTGAAGGGAAGTAAGGTGGTAGAAATTTCTTCATGCTCCCATGGCTTTTTATAAAGATGTAACAAAAGGGTTCTGTGATGATAAAGTTTCTCTTGCAAAAACCTGCCGTTATTTTAAAGAAGGCTTTAAGTGAGAAATGTACCTGCTCCAGTACAGGATGCTTCTAAGAAGTGCATCCAAAAGCACAGTCCTGAGACTGTTGCAGGAGCTGCTGCCTTCAGAATGATCTGCTGAAATGCAGACAGCTCTACGAACTGTTACAAACGAAAATGTGCTCATAAACCACCTTTGAACTTCTTTGTTAATGAATTGCAGATTTCATTTTTAGCAGAGAAAGATCTCCTTCCTCAGACAACGTATTGTTTTGCTTTTCTGAGACATGTAGTGTAACAGCTTGACGCGCTGCTACATCATCATTCCTTCTTTCCGCAAGAGCTTTCCC
>NW_010429693.1:35995-43234 GCF_000710305.1 Buceros rhinoceros silvestris | reverse complement strand
CCCTACTGCTTTTACATCTCAAAATTCAAGAAACTTGGAGAGGCTGTTGAATGCTGAAGTCTAAGAGCATCTCAGATGTGTTCAGCTGTGTGGTGTGTTTCTTACTGCTTTGAAAAAAGAATTCAGTGTAACGGAAGTTAACTCTGGCTGCATAAAGCTTTATCACTTTGACAGTGGTACTGTCCTTCCTCTCCCCCCTTCCCGTGTGTTTTGATGCACCAGAGTAATTTTAGGGAAGTGGTTTGTTCTTAAATATTTTTGGATGAAATTCTTTTAAGACTGGTTATTTTGATCTGTGCTAAGAGAGGAGAAAGAAGCTTTCGAAAAGGAAAATGCTTATAAAAAATCTCTCCTGATTTGTCCTTATGTTTCCACATTTGTATTTTTTTCTATCCCCAAGTGGGTGATCTCAGACAATAGGAGTCTTTGTTTGGAAGCCTAAATTGCCAGTTTGGCATGGCTGTATCTATCTGTGACCTATTTAGTTTGAAGTGGTTTTTTTAACTGCCTTGAGCAGCTTAATGCTGTAGCATTGCCCAGCGTAAGATCTGCTGACGTTGGGAAGTTATGACTGGAGTGGGTGTCATGAGCTTGTACTTGCCCTTTGGAGATTTTGATCATCTGTGCAAACGAGTCAGTTGGTTGTAACTCCATCCTTTCCACTTACGGAATAAGCAGATGAGTAAGGAAGCGCGGGATAGGTCAGTATTTTGTGCAAATAGCATCCTTTAACAAAGTACTGTTTTATTTCTGGCCGATTGTTTTCTTGGTAATTGGGGGATTTCAGTCTCAAAGGCTATTGATTTAGTCAACAATAAAGCGATAAATCTTGTGAAGACCATTCATTAATTTGTAGAAAACCAGATTGATTTCTATCTTGCTAATCTAGCGTTACCTCAGTCCCATTAAAGTTCGGTTGTTGTTCTGTGTGCTGGTATAACTGGAGCCTGCCTTGGGCTCTGGGTCCTGCTCTGAATGCAGGAGAGGGCGGCAGAATGTATGAAAGCTCCTCCGCGTGTTGTTATAGCTGACAGTGGAAAAACGCTCGTGCTTTTGTGATTAGGTAGGCTCCTGGGTGAATACTGTTGGCTCTGTGTGTGTGTATAGCTGGATCTCAAATACATAATTATTTGGAAAAAAGAGTCTTACTTCTATTAGGCAAAGGGAAAAGATGCTTTTGTTCCAGCACCACCCAGGGAAAGGAGCAGGATTCATACCTCAGAAGAGGGAAGGGGAATAGTGGGAAGTTCTGTGTATTTCCGTCTCGCTGAGTCATTAACAAAACACAGTGGCTAAACCAAGGTTGCTTAACCATCAGCTGCCTCACAGCATGGGGAGTTTCAAGTAAAGATAAGCTTGTACTCACTCCTCTTGCCTCATGAAGGTTGAAATGGCTGAGATTTTGGATGGGGGATAGCGTCATACCTTTACCTAGTAGGGGCAACATAATTTACTTTGAACTGACATATTTACAGAGGGGTTTATTTTAGTGGAAATTCTCCAAATTGTGTGACTACTTAGATTTTACAACTTCCTAAGTTTTCATAGTGTGATGACACTGATCTAAGCTTCAACAGTTCGCTGCCTCCTGACTCATGTTTGTCTCAGTTTGGCACTCAAGATCCAGGAGCAAATGCTTTAGTTTGGTTTCCTCATTGCCATGCAAACAGGCAGGCTGCAAGTTACAACTCAATTCGCTTACTCAACTGCAGTAATTTTGTAGTAACACCATTGTTTCTGTAACTGATAACGTTTACCTTGGAAAAAGAAGGTGCCAACTATGCAAAGCTGATAGCCGAAAGAAATCCAGCACTGAAAGAACTTTTGATCTTTTTATTATGCTTGGAAGGTGTCTTAGACTATTTGTTCCCCCTTTTCCTGTACTTTCTACTCCCCATCTCTCCATTTCTAAATTGAGCTCCTCTGTAAGGCAGTGAAGTGACAGTGTTCTGTTTGTCCAGCAGCAGCAACGCACCTATGTGACTTTAAAGCAATTCTGTTTCTGCCTTGATAAACCTCATCTCCCCACCTGGAGGGCACTTGGTGAGACAAGGCACTGTCCACTTGGCATCTCAGCCCTTCTTCCCTATGTGTAAAATGTGTAAAACCATCATGTGATGTCTACTGCAGTGAGAAGGAGCAGAGGAAAAAAACATGGTGCGAGCTGCCTTTACAGATACAAAGCAATACCCTGTGGACCAGTGACATAATCCTGGAATCACTGACCCATCAGGTAGACGTTCCTGTAGTGGCTGCATTTTAGTCCAACAAATAGCATTGTGTACAAATTCTGCAGGTTTTCCTGAATAAATCTAGTCAAAACAGAGTTTGTACTGCCCAGCTAGAGTTGTTGGAATGCCTGTTTAAAATGAACATCGCTGGTTTGAAGACAGTTCTGGGGTATTTTGAGCAAATTTAAAAGGCTTTAGAAATACAAGAAAGCCAGCAGTGGCTGTAAGAACTGTTATGGTAGTAAGGCTGACTATAATACATCAGCACCTTGGTCTGGATTTATAAATCCCTGCAGGTTTAAATCTGGTCTGTACTGCAGTTTGCTTCATTTAATGTAGGTGCTGTTTTTAAAGCGGGGGGAGAAGGCTTTTTTTTGTAACTACCACTGACCAGTTAACACCATAATAAAATACTAAAGTTAGGCTCTTCCTTTATACTGAAAGACAGAAATGCTGAAGTCCCGATTCTTCCCATGACAAATCTACTTTACACCTTATTTAACTCTGATTTGCCTCAGCGAGGGCTCCCATTTAAGTGATCTTTATGATTGTTTTTCCCAGTCAGGCGCAGAAATCCAACTGGTTTCTCATTTAAAGCAAGGGGATTTTTGATGACAGGGTGTTTTCCAGATTTCATTGTAGAATTAGTGTCTCTGTTGGACCTGAAGGAAAGGCTCATAATCTGTTCACAGTTTTTTTTCTGGGGAGAATTCCGAATGAGTGTGGGTAAATAAAGGTTACTTTTCTTCTTTAATGGAGAGTTACCATCAGATTTACCTGTATTTAACGTCTGCAAATCTGGAACTGAAAAGTCCATGTTTCCAATGTATGTACTTTCTACATGATCCAGTTTTTGTGTCTTCATGCACTTGCCTGTATGAACAGCCAGTCTCAAGCTGAATAGCAACCCCTTCTCCCCAAGAGCACCCCACTGAGGTTTGGAGGAGCTAAAGAAGCTTCGAATACCGGATGAACTCAATGTAAGGCATCTCAGCCGTGGAGCACGTGTTATTTTATGTTGTGTGCCTCGGCAGTGATGTTAGACAGTTTGACTAAGATGTTTATAAAATATTTTTGCACTAGTACTGTACTATAAATAAGATTTATTTAGCCAAATTGCCTAACAGCACATTTTACTATGTTACAGTTTTTTAAGTGTAAGAATTTCTGATTTGTTACTTAGGCCTTCAGAAATTATGATGCATTCTGAAGTTATGACATTTGGAACGGGATAAGCTACACTTGGAACATAATAAACTCGGTCGTATTCTCTTGTTTTCTGGTTTGGAGATGTTAGTTTTTTGTGTGCCAGCTTCTGACCATATGTCGAAGCCTAGATGTTTACCTGTTAAAATAAAACCAAAGAGAGGTTTCTAATATTACCCTCAATTTAGAGCTGAATCGGGGCTTTTCCAGTACTGTATTAAAAATAATTTTGTCCCCTGAAGACTGAGGGTGAGAGAAGTTTTTGTAGCTGCTGTCCTGGACAGTGCTCCTTCCTTGAAGGGGATGCTACATCTGGAGCTGACGAGTGCCCAGAGCAAGGCAGAGAGGGGCTGTTGTTGGAAACGTGCTGGTTAAACTACTGGTTCTCCCCTTCTCCAGTGCCAGCAATGTAGATTGTGGGTATGTGGCACTGGTAACTGGTACTCTGTCTTCTTTATTTTTTTAATTTTTGCTTCATGCTGTCTCAGCTGATGCATTCGGCTGAAACTTGAAGGAACTGATTTAGTTATCACCTGTGATAAAATCGGATTGCTGATAGTGCCGAGCGGCTGCTTGCCTGCTATTGCGACAGCACCATTCCTTTTACTTGCTGCCGATATGTTTTAAACTTACATGGGAAGTTGACCTCCTACACACTTTTTTAGTACCCAGCACAACAGGATTCTGCTTTACACTGTAGAACTACGGAGTAAAAAAAAAAAAAAGGTGTAAAATGTCATGCTGTATCTGTTCTCCAAGTTTTAAATTGTTTAAAACTTTGGCAAGTAAATCTGAGAGATGTCTTTTATTCTAGAGTAGCTGGACAGAGGATAGAACCCAAATCTCTTTCTAGGCTGCATAACCTTGGGTTTGGTTAGAAGCAGAATAAACCAATTTTAAGTCCCTGATGCTGCCAAGAAGGATGTAATTCCCAGCCGTATGTTTCTGTCTTATCCCCAGCACGTTCTCGCTACTGCGCTCCTCCTGCAGCCAGCCAGGCTAGTCCCTCAGCATTGCAGTGGCATCCTTTGAACAAAAGTGTCCTTGGGTGAATTTTCATTAATTTCGTGAAAGGCAAGGAAGGGAAAAGATGATAGATCAGGGGCTTTAGAGGAGTGCTCAAGGCAGTTCATTCTTTGGGAAACATCTTGATCTAGCTTTGGTTTTCTGTCCCATGAGAAGGTGACAGACAGGTCTCCCAGCTACATTTCTGTCTGTGTAAGGGGTGACAGTATGAAAGTTCACCTGAACCGTACATAAATCTGTGCAGATGTGCTATTCGTCAGGCCCTCCGTGTCTATAGCACCTCTTCAACAAGAGTGGAGGAGAGGGCGACAGAGGGATGTGGGGATTTTAAATTACCTTTGATGTAATTAGAAAAAACACAATAGTTCACTGTGATGCTTTGCACTCAGCATTGATTTCTTCATAGCTCTAATCTAAGAGCAAAAGTAGTTGAGATATTTGGCTTGTTTGGGCGGACTCTGCAGATTAGAGTCTCTTTTGTTGTCCCGTTCGTGGGGTTTTCCTAAGAGAAGTAATGTGGTCTCTTGAGACAAAACGTTCTTCCCAAGGTATGAGACAAGCAGGGAAGTTTTGATTCAAGCGGTCACAGGTCTCTGATTCATAGCGGGTTGGGTCTGGGGATTCCCCCGTCAGTCCGTGGAAGTGATGGGTGGCTGTTGACCGCGTGGACTCCTTCAGCGTTAGGCACTGTAAAGCTGTGATTAGCTGACTTTTAAAAAAGTTGTGGTTCCCAGAGCATTACACCCATTCTCTCATGAGGCTGGCAAAGCTTCCATTGTTGTTCCAATGAAAGTACATAGGAACATGGAATGATTTAAAGACTTTTTACATTCACGTTTGCAGAAATACCACCCATGAAGTTGCTTATACCAGCCTTCATCAGTTAATGTACAGACACCAGTGCAAACTGTCCCTGATTTAACTTACTCTGCAGCATGGAAAACTGAGGTTTTTGTTACTGAACACCCTCTCACTGCACTTGTAGCTTGTCAGCATGCACGTTGTTGTGCTTTGTACACTGTACACCGCAGGGAGGTGTTAACACTTGGTAGAATAGTAGAAGAATTTCTGTCCCGATTCTAGGCAAAGGCAAAACTCACATAATTTAATCATATTTCTTCTAGAAGCATTAGTCTGGGCTTTGTGTTGGCACTGATTCTTGAGCAGTGCTGTAACTGGACTTGAAAATCGAATGTCTCAAGTATGAGGTATTCACTGCATCGCTGTCAAAGGTGTTTTAACTTTGTGCTCTTACAACGAATCACTGTTTTACTAATGCTTCGTATGTAAAATAGCTGCATTTGTCCCTAGATGTAAAAATGAATAATCCTTTTTAAAGCTTCTTTCTGGATAGGGTGATACCCTCCAATGTTGTTGTTTTCTGCTTCTCTCTGTACGCATCCAGACGAATGACTTTGCTTTCCTTGGTCTCTTACTGTATGGTTTCCTGTGAAATTATGCTGCTTTTTTATTTGCTTTATAGGCAACAGAGATTTTGCTCCTGATGATCCGCTGGAATTTAAGTCTCATCAGTGGTTTGGAGCCTCTGTGAGATCCAAAAATGACAAAATTCTGGTAGGTTTTTGATGCCCTGTAAATGCCTCACTTCTGGGAAATTGTAGTGGGGGGAAAAAATGTGAAAAGATGTGGATAACTCAGAATTTAAACAAATTCTCCCTAATCAGCATGACTTGGTTTTTTCAGAATTTATTTGCTAGCCTTTTTGTAACTCTTTATAAAAAAAGATTGTAGCAATTTTGTCTGGTTTTGAGGAAAGTAGTAGAATTAGTTTGCTGGAGATAGAATGCATTAAAAATTCTTAATGAAATTTTTACAGTTGTTACTTTAAGAAAATATTTCTAAAATTTTTGTCCAAAATAGCTATTTCTAAAAATACAAACTGGCGATACTTCTGTCCCAGCGCTCGTAATATACATCTTCTCTAACTCATGGTACGTCTGCCAAAATTTCTCTTGCTTACTAGGCTGTAGAAAATCAGAATTCCATCGTATTTCTCTGTACCCCCCAGCATTTTGAAGAGGACTTTGCTTTCTCACTCTCAGTTCTTCCTCAGGCCTGTGCCCCATTGTACCACTGGAGGACTGAAACAAAACAAGAGAGAGAGCCTGTAGGAACATGTTACCTGCTTGCTGGATCTAAATCTGTGGAATATGCGCCCTGCAGGTCAAGTAAGTGTAGCGCACTGCATCGCCTTTCCGTTGGGGATTGCTCTGGTGGTGTTTTGTGTACCTTAGGAGCGGGAGGTTTTACAGGTGTTTCGCCCTTCCGTGTGTAGCCTCACAGCAATTAGGAAAACAGCTAAGCTAGACCCGGACACCTGACCGCTCCTCCGGCTGATGTTCGGGCTGCGGACCTCGCTTCCTGTGCTGTGAGCCAAAGGGAAATCGGAGATCCCAGTGTCGTTGTAACTGGTGGCTCCAGCTTTTGAAAGGACCGCTTTTGTACTAATCACTCAAGGAAAACTGTGTAGCAAGTGCTTTTTCAAAGACCGACGCTGGAATTCCTAAAGCTTGATTTTATTCAAGTAATTTAAAGAGAAGGCTCGTTTTAGAAGACGTGGGTTCTGATTTCCATGTATGCGTACATAAATAGTAATGCTTTGTTTTAATTATGTTCACTGTTGAACTTTGGAGTCTTATCTTCCAGATGCTGCTCATCCATATCATGTAGCTGACTTGGTAGATTATTCAGATGCTTATTACCTTTTTAAAATACTGAAGTCTAAAAGTGGAACGTTCAAGCTTAGGACATTTAT
>NW_010429693.1:35195-35793 GCF_000710305.1 Buceros rhinoceros silvestris | reverse complement strand
GTGGCCCAACATAAAAAGAAGTTAAATAAGCATATATTAAACTAATCATGCTAGTTAAAGAGTTACACATAAGAGGGTCTCAACATTTCTGTTCTGGACCTGTATAATTGGAGGATGATCTCAGCAATAACTGTTCTTGCTGGGATGAGCCTCAGTACATAGAGGTATTTTCAGCCAGGTACGCTTATTTTTTTTTGGTTTAAGACAATACTTGAAACAACTTACTGTTACGTAGTTTTAAGATTTTTTTTCCATACTGAAAGAGAAACTTACTCCATATTTTCAAGATACCCTATTTCCTGCATAAAAACTGCAAATATTTTTTTCCCTCCAAACTCTTGAAGATTAAATAAAAAGGAATATGGAGTTGCTGTTTAACTGTGTTAATATTATATGCATGTTAGGCCACCTCTGAAGTTATGACAGCACTTGTTTGTGAGTTGTTGATAAAGAGAAAATACTCATCTAGGGAAAAAAATTCCAAGGTTCAAGTTCAGGAGTGCAAGGTTACTTAGGAAGACGCACTGGAAAGCATCCACAGAACCCTTTGAGCTAGTACTGACAGTATTTATCGTACTTATTTTTCTCCCTCTTTCTA
>NW_010429693.1:21159-35112 GCF_000710305.1 Buceros rhinoceros silvestris | reverse complement strand
TTTTCCTCCTTCTTCATCTCCATTTTTTTTTTAGCCACTATCGATGCAGATGGACAGGGCTTTTGTCAAGGTGGATTTAGTATTGACTTCACAAAGGTACGTGATTCTTTCTCATGAGTCAGCAGACAGCTGCAGCCGAACAACCACCCCGATTACTGTTCCTGGGGTGGGGGTGGGGGTGGGGCAGAACCGCAAGCAAACACATCCTTGTAAATAAACAATAGTAACTTCAAACCACTGCAGTACTATGAACCTGATTTCCCCACTGTCTTTGCAGCAGTGCGATATCACCTCTTGTGGCAAACGCATCCGGAACAATCAGTCTGCTTTCCCAGTCCCGGGCCATGAACCCGTGCGGCAGCCAGTCCGCAAGTGGAATAAGCTTTAGTAGTCAGGTGTTTTGAGACGCTTGTTTTGAAGGGATCAGTGCGTAGGTAGTGTTACTTTTTGAGGAAGAGTAATTTACTGCTAAAAGGGAACTGGTAGACAATGTTCTTCTGAATTATGTTTTGTTTTTCTCGTCAGCTAGCAGAAGTAGACTTTCTCTTTTTTGCCGTCTGTTTTATGTTTCTTCTGCTTTTATGTTATCCCTGCCTTTTATAGTTTAGGTTTTTTTAAATTCACAATTACTTTTTAAATCCAAGCACAATAAAACTGTGCACAAATCTGAGAATTAACCACAGACTTTTATATTGTGCAGTTAAATTGCTTAGTGTGGTCTGGACGTGTTAAGTCCTATTTGAGATGTGGCAAATTTGGGGATTCTTCACATCTTATGACTGGGTCATGTCCCTTCACTCTTTGCCAAGGACACTTGTTTTTCCTCCAGAGGAACCTGCAAAGTGCAGTATAGGATTGTAAGTGTCCAAGTTATTTTGTGTGCATCCCTTAGGCTTAATGTGCAGACTCTAGCCCCAGTTAAAACCAGCCTTGGGCTCTAATCCAAAACGCTAGCTGAGTGGGCAAGCTTGGGTACAAGGTATCTCCAAATCTCTGACGTTTTTCTGAACGGGGAGCATGGGAGTTTTTAAGATTAAAATCTGAATAAGTGGCTTAGTTGTGCAGCAAAGCCTGTGGCCCAGTTCGGTACTTGCGGAGCAAATTCCTGGCACTGGGATAGCTGATGTGGTTAAAGTCTCATAAAAAAAAATGGTTTGTGGATTGCAGTTGTACCAAGGAATACAGAGTGGGGGAATTCCAATAGCTTTTCTGAGTTAAACTTTTCTAAAGGTAGGTTACAGAAAGCATCAGGGGCAGAAGATGAAACCAGTTTTGTGTGGTGATTGCCTTGTAGTGGTCTTAAAGTTTTCTCCTAATTGTATTTCTGCTGCCTTAGATTTATGTGGGTAGCAGAGTCTACTGCAGTAAACCAGAATTCTCTCTAGAGCTTTAAATTGATCGAGTAGAGAAGCAAGTCACTGAAGGCATATTGTGTGTTATCTTAGCATTTCACGAGATGCATTTTTAATCAATCATTCCTTCAAAAAAGAAAATGTGTAAGGGTCAGTGAATCTGCAGTGACAGGCGTGCATGGGATTACTTCCCATAAACATAAGACGTGTTCTCTTGTCTTACATATACTTAACATGGGTTTTTATTGTTGGTTTGGATTTTTTTTTTTCCCCCTCCAAGGGAGATCGAGTGCTGCTTGGAGGACCTGGAAGTTTTTACTGGCAAGGTGAGATACGTCATTTAAGTCACAGAGAAGCTGACCTCTTTGATTTTTCTCTTTATCTTCTTAGTCATTTATATCCACACTCCTCCAACCACTGTCAAAGTCTCCATCAGTAAGAAAACAGACAGAAATAATTCTTCTTCATCCTTCAAAATATTTCTTGAATAATCAAGTCAACTAGAGATTACAGCTGTACAGATGTCTTTTGTCTTTTAAATAATTCTGTGATGGTTTTAAAGGCATTTTCCCAGGAATGTGGAATTTGTTTCCACCATCAGGATAAGTTTCCTTTAGGATATTTTGCTTGTTGTTTTAAAATCTACGTCTTAATTTCTTACACACATAATAAGCGTGTATTATTCAATGAGAAATGTACCCTCCGAAGAAGACTATCATCACTGTTTCCCTTGGACAGTACAGATGTGTTGTGTTTGTTTATATTGATCTGATTGTGTCATGGGGCACATTTTACCCCTAGCTGTGCTGTTTACACAGAACATTACCTATATATTTTGCTACTGTGGGCTCCAGTCACTGTTTGAGGGCAGGATCATTCCCCTTTTAGCTACAGCTCTCTGTTCAGAAGATGGTGCTTCTACAATCAGGATAGCTGCCGAGCTCTGCTGCCTGTTTTTTAATGTAAAGACTTGATGTTTATGAAAGATTTTTCTGTATCACGCCAGCCTACATGTAGGTGCAGCACCTCGTTTCCAGTCCTATGTCTTAAATCCTGAATGAAATGAAATAATTGAAACTAACCTGCAGATACAATATAATACAGGTTATGTTTGTGTATTCATTTTATTGCTTTTTGGTGAAAGTGACGTCTCACCTGCTGAAACAACCTTAGTTTCTTCTACTACTACCAAAAACAATCTCAACTGTCAATAGAAGACCTGCAGATACAATATAATACAGGTTATGTTTGTGTATTCATTTTATTGCTTTTTGGTGAAAGTGACGTCTCACCTGCTGAAACAACCTTAGTTTCTTCTACTACTACCAAAAACAATCTCAACTGTCAATAGAAGTTTTTTTCACCACAAATTTTTATTCCACATTATACCACCCTGCTGGAGGAGTAGTTTTACCTATACTTCATACAGGTATGAATACGTATGTGAAGTAAGTGCTCTTCTGAAAAAAAAATGCTTTTTGTGATTCAAGATTTAATTTAAATGGAAAGACAAGAGTGTGCTGAGGTCCCCACCTAGTGCCCAGGGACAGGAAAACGGTGAACGCTGGTCACAGACTTGGCTAGTCCCGTTAGCTTCTTGTCTGCCGTGTTAAGCTCTCATCTGATGGGCTTCAGACACAGAGTGGTGACTCGGTTCTGCAACACTATAAGCCTATGTGATCGCTGTTACCCAGCTGCTCAGTCCAATTTAAGTCCTGGCTTACACATAGGAGCGGCTTCTATTTGCAGAGAGAACTCTTTGTGTGCTTTTGATTCAGTATGTGCAGAAATCTTTGCGGAAGTAGGATCCATATTTTCACTTACATCCTTTCTCGTGCTGCTGCTTTTGGCTGTTTTCTGGTAGCTGTTGTGGGAGATCTGTTGCTTTAGAGGCAAGCATTCTGTGAGTGAGTCCTGTTGCTTATTGAATGAGTGCACACTCATATTTTGTGCATATCTTACCTGTGCATATTTTATCTGTGGTTTTAAGCTGTTTTCTTTCTTTTCAGGCCAACTTATTTCTGATCGAGTGACAGAGATTGTGGCTAAATATGACCCTAGAGTCTACAGTACCAAATATGATGACCAGTTAGCAACCAGACCTGCCAGTGCTGCTTTTGATGACAGCTACTTGGGTGCGTAGTTTGAGAAGGAAGAAAACCTATCTGTACTTGAAAAACTCCCTTGCACTAATCACGCTTAAGTCTAAATCGCACACTTAATTCAGCATTTGACAGATAACTGGTGAACTACAGACCTGAAAATGCAGTAATTTATGTGTGATGGAAGCTCAGTTATCTTGCCGTAGCCTCGATTCATAAAGCACCTGATGACAAAATAAGTGGAAGTATTTCCACAAATTTTTGTGCTGTATGATTCAGGCTGAATATGGGAATGGCCAAGGCGTGAATTTTATGTGGAAAGTTAGTCATGTGTATATTTTTTTAGAAAAGCATCTACTTCTAAATAATCTACCAAAAAATGTGAAGAATTATGTTTGGGAAGAAAAATAATGAAGAGAGTCCCTTGGAGGAATGGGAAATCATCATTTAGCTTCGTATGTGCCTGACTGGGTTCAGAAAAAAGCAAGGATAGGTGAGGACAGTTCCCAGGATGAGAATTCTAAAATTTTCATCTTCTGATCTCGAATTTGTGGATGCTGATGAATGACAGTCTCTCATGTAGCTGTTCGTAGTCTAAGCTTCTTGGAGGCAATATGTATTCCACTGTGTTTTAAGATGAAGCGAGAGGACTGTGCTTAGAGACCTATAAAGAGTGTAAAAAGAGACAAAAAGCTTAATAAGGTTTTTGAAGTGATTTACTAATTTTGTCTGTTGATCAGGTTATTCGGTGGCTGTTGGAGACTTCAGTGGCGATGGCATAGAAGGTAAGACTGTTGCTGCAGTAAAAACATCGTGTTAAAAAGCTAGGCAGGTCTTTCAAATAAACAGTCCAGAACAAGCAGTGCAGTGCGCAGGAAAAGGCATAAAACACTGGGAGTGAGCGACTCTGGTCAAGCAAAGGCCTTGTGCTTTGGAACCTGAATGTTATCTGAGCGTCTTGTTTTGTGTTTCAGACTTTGTATCAGGAGTCCCAAGAGCAGCAAGAACGCTGGGCATGGTAGGAAATTTGGAACATTAAACTTTGCATTAAATGAAAAAGACTGAGGTTGTTGGTACGCTGTAACGTGTATTCCTTCATGTGCAGGTGTCTATTTACAACGGGAAAAACATGTCCTCCATGTACAACTTCACTGGAGAGCAGGTGTGTAGCTTCATCAGTGCGGGGGGCGAACCGGGGAGGCTCTTCCTATAGAAAGATGACCTGCTGAGACAGTCTTTAGGGTACTAGAACATGTAACATTATGCTGTTAGCTCATGTGCTAAAGAAAAACATCTATAAAGCCTGTAGGAATCGTAAAAATCTATGTTCTGCGAGTTCCCGTTTTGTTGTACCGCTTTGAAAAACTTCATTTAAATGAAGAAAATGCTGCCTATTTTGAGAGCTGGGAAGCAGGACTGGATCGTGAAAAGGAAAATGAGAAGGGTAACTCCTCACTTTGCTTTCTAACAGTAAGGAAAAGAAAGGAAAATAGAAGGAGAAAGAACACAAAAAAATGTTGTGGCTTATATTATCATGTCCCTGACATGTTTTCTGTACAGCTTTGTATAAACTTGTTTGTGTGTTCACATGACTACAACTCACCGGTTTGGTCTG
Organism: Buceros rhinoceros silvestris; assembly: GCF_000710305.1. NCBI lineage: Eukaryota > Metazoa > Chordata > Aves > Bucerotiformes > Bucerotidae > Buceros > Buceros rhinoceros. The sequence goes on along the minus strand of NW_010429693.1, from coordinate 30,043 downwards.
AATTTGGCTTTCCAGATGGCTGCCTATTTTGGGTATTCAGTGGCTGCCACAGATATCAATGGGGACAAGTAAGTGCCCTCCTTTTCCCCCTGTCACCCTACTTGTTTCTGGGAAAAAAAAAAAGAAGCTTTTATTAAATAGTCTTTCCTTCAATATAGATTTCTTTCTTCATTACTGGTTTAACATATATCTGCACTGCACACTTTCTTGCCAGCGCTCAACATTTGTTTTAAGCAGTGTAGATTTCTGTATTTATTTACAAATTACATTCATGTGCTTTGTATGCATTAAATTCTGCTATATTTGGGGTCACTTTGTCAATGAACATTTGTCTTCAGTTGCAATTTAAGGATAGGTAACTTTCATCTTTATAGTGACTTCAGTGCTGGTAGTCCTACTAACAGATGCTTAAGAGAATGAAATCGAATTTTCAGGCTTTTACTGAAGAACCTTATCCTTCTTTGGTCCAGTTACACAGATTTGTTTATTGGAGCCCCCCTTTTTATGGACCGAGGTTCTGATGGGAAACTTCAAGAGGTTGGCCAAGTTTCCATTTGTCTTCAACGAGCCTCTGGAGGATTTCAGATCACAAAGCTGAATGGTTTTGAGATATTCGCAAGATTCAGCAGTTCTATTGCACCTCTGGGGGATCTAGATCAGGATGGCTTCAATGGTAGGACATCATTTCTTGATCAGTGTTTCCCTCCGCAGATGACATCTAGAGAGCACAGTGTGGATTCTGCACACAATTATTAGACATGCTAACCATGACTGAATGTTGGACACTGAGGTCTAGACTCCTTTCGATGCTTGTATGCTACTCCCAAGAATGCTAACAGGAGTTACATGTATGCATCGAGCAGAGACTATACCATTGAAACGACAGCATGGATTGTTCTAGCTGTTACACTCATCAGGTTGTTACTTTCTAACTGATAAGTACAGTAGAAACTTCACTGAAATATGTGACTCGTCACTGTGATTTGTTAGGACACCTTCAATTTAATTTTCCTGTTTCCGTTTCTGAAAGCCGACTTCCCTCTCCAGAAACACAATGATGAAAAGGAGGTTTTGTTTCAGAGAGGTGGTTAAGGATGATCTGATAGAAGAGATTATCCTGAGAAAATTCTAGGGGTTTATTTTATTTCAAAATGGAAGAGTCTGCTGAAAATATCCCGTAACATCTACAGCCAACTGTACCAAGAGCCGAGTGTCTTGAGCAGGTATTTGGATGACAAGGCTGAGTCTGATACAGCTGGAGCTGTGGATTCTCAAACCTATTTCCAGCGATTCTCTCTTTAGTTTCATCTGGGGAATGGAGAGCAATGAAACGAACAAGAATCTCCTAGTTTGGGGATGGAGATATCCAGGAATCCTAGGGAGACTGCTCTGGTTGGCAAGTCACACTCCAGTGTGTCCTAAAGAGTGATGGGGATGAGAGTTGCTTGGTTTTGGTATTTCCCTTCCACTTTTCTGAAAGATCAAAAATTATAATAGGCTAATATTTTGAATTCCCAGGTGGCTCTGATTTATTTTTTTAAAATGAAGTCCTAGTCATAGAAGAGTTTGGGCTGGAAGGGACCTCTTTAGCTGCTAATAGTGTATAGAATTAGTACGAAGGTGCAATATCACTGCAGGTATTTACAAAAGATACTGGATAGGTTACAGCGGATAGCCCAAAATCTGGTCACTTGATGAGATGATCCAGAACCTGTTTTGATTCTGTCATATTTCCATCTGAAATACACTGTAGGTGAGAAAATCATAGCAAAAGCTGCCTTTAATTATTTTACTACTATTACTTAGTCTAGGTTTTTTAGTTGTCTTTTTTACGTTCTGTTTCATTCTGGGAATGTGAATTAAAATGCTTTCCATCACAGTCTGGTGCAAGAATGAAAATTGTGCTGTTTTCATAGAGTTTGTAGGGTGAGTCGAAAATACAAAATGGTAAACTTGTCCTTTCATGGAACTTTTTCAGACTTGAGGGAGTAATGTAATTACTCTGTGAGGTGCTTCGTGTTTGAACCAGCTGTGGAAATGTGGAATTTAGATCATATGTACACTTCTAAAGCTGTCCTTACAAATAGTCCGATTAGCATTTTGTTTATCAGTGACTAATAAACAGTTAATAATGAGTACTCTCAGATTTGTTAAGCTTTAAGAAGTAGTAACTAACTGAAAGTTCTGCACATTGCCGTCTCATGATCAGGATGGACTGGGATTTGATATTTCCCATTGTTGTAGGCTGATGTAAATTTTCCAGAATTATTAAAAAGTCACACCCTTCGGAGGAACGCCAGTGTGTTAATGACATGGGCAGATAGTCCCGCTTAGTTTTGTGATTTGGCACCAGCAGTGACTAATTCTGGGTGTTCAGTACTCTCAGAAGCATCTCAGATCCATATGATTTGGCTTTAAGTCAGTAACTGAAGTGCAGATGTGTTTGCAGAACTATTCCTTTCCCTCCACCCCTCCCATACAAATCTACGATACATTCTTGTTAAACACTTACACTTCCTAGAAAAAACAGCATCCAAATAAAATAAAAATAAGGTTGCGGATGAACATTTTAATGACCGGTTGCATTTCCTCCCTCCTGACTCATATTGAAACAGTAATATCTGAAATTATCGATTGCTGTAAGCGTAAATATCTGCTCCTAGGCTGCATCTGGAGGTGTTGATGATCGTTCTTTTGGTTTACAGATATCGCAGTTGCTGCACCGTATGGTGGAGAGGACAAGAGAGGGCTTGTCTATATCTACAATGGAAGAGCCAATGGTTTGAATGCAGTCCCATCTCAAATTCTTGAAGGGCAGTGGGCCGCTCACACAATGCCACCCAGTTTTGGGTATTCGCTGAAAGGAGCCACAGATGTGGACAAAAATGGATATCCAGGTCCTTTGCTCTAAAAGTCACTTTAGAATAACCACCAGAGCCACACCTCTGAAAAACAGCACTTTTTGAAACCTAGGTTGTAATGTGTAATATTTCTCCTTTGTTCCTAGACTTGATTGTTGGAGCCTTTGGTGTCGACACAGCTGTTTTGTATAGGTAAGCTCCCTAACGCGCACAAAGGTTATTTGTTATTCTTGCACTTCCTCTAAATATCGTCTGAGTGTGTCTCTGTTTCACAGTGTGGTGGGGAGGGTATTGTCTGCGGCGGTGTTGAATGCTGCTCAAGAGGATGTTTTCTTTCCAGGGCTAGACCAGTTATTAGAGTCACTGCTGCCCTGGAAGTTAATCCAACCATTCTAAACCCAGAAAACAAAGCCTGTTTGCTGTCAGATGTCCAAGTCTCTTGGTAAGCAGGGTATATCTTCTGTTCTCCTTTGAGGAGAGGGACTTTTGGGGGTTTTATTTTCATAAGCTTTCAGTTTTAAAAGGATTCAGGAACTCTAGTCAGCTAATTAACAAAAAGACCATCAAACACAGATTTCTCGGAAAGAACAGACGATACAACATAAGAGCTCTTTGGCAACAGTGGGAGTTTTCAATGTTGTCTTCAGTAGATGCTAGACCAACTCCTAAGTGGCATCCTGCCTGCAGAGACTGCCGCTTGTCTGGGATGAGTAGAGTAAGATCCTCCCAATACGGCAAGCAGCTCTTGCAGTGCTTTTACCCATTAATTTGGGTTTTTAGGTGGGCTTATAGTTAACACCTGAGGTGATCTGCTCTGCAAACTGGTTTGGTTTTGTGTTCCTAGACTATTATTATCCAAATCCACTTTTCCTTGCTAGTGCTAACTGCCTTTTCGACTCGGTATGCCAGGTCCTCCTAGCTTTAAAAATAAATGAGCTGTGTTTGATTCCAGGAGTAAACACTCTGCTTCACGGCTGACTATTCCTATGTGAATCAACACTCCAAAGCTTTTCGTTGCTTGCACTGCTGTCTACTTATTAATAGGTTGTAGTTTCTCTCCCACCAGTAGAAAATGGCTTTTGGAAGTGAGCTAGAGTTTTAAAAGAGAATGTCTTTGAACTGAGAAAAACAGTAAAGAATATTAGAAGGAAATGAGAGAAAAAGTGCGTGAAGTTAAAATTTTCTTTTCCTCCAAAACAGCTTCAAAGTAAAGTTCTGCTTAAAAGCGGATGGCAAAGGAAAGCTCCCTAACTCCCTCAGTAAGTTCTGCTCCTTTAAAAATTCCGAAGTCTTTTTATGTTGTTTGCGGGTATGAGCACTGGTCATTGTTCTTTCTCAGCACAATCCTACCAGTTCAGTAACATCCGTATGACTGTCTTCGGTGGGTTTTTGTTGAAGTTGTGTTGGAGGTCGGAGGGGTTTGAGCATACGTGGGACTTCAAGCATACGTTTAGCCGTTTGGTGGAACTAGTCTTGGAAAGTCCTTTTGATTTTACAGAACCGAGATCAATTCTTGTTGAGGGGAGTTTTAGACAAAAATGTACAACTATGTGCATTGTTAGGCCTGAAATGCAGGCGAGCCACAAGGGTCTGCTCACGGTCCTGTTGAAATCATGACTGTCTGATTGATAGCACTGACTTTTTTCATCAGGTTACCTGGATCAGAATCGGGGAAAGATTGTTTCAAACCAGTTTTTAAGTTGTCTGTAAGATTTTTGTGGTGTGGCAGCCAGCCTGCTATAACTGGATTTTGTCTACTGATTATAAAAGCTTTTCTTGTTTTCTGTAAGGCATGTACGGAGCTGGTACGATCTGGGGAGATTCGTATGAAAAGCTGTCACATAGCAGATACCGAATATTTGAAGTCATTAGGTCAGCAATGCAGTTAATTAATATAAGTGTTACAAGCAAGCTGGAAAATTGTTTTGGGGAAAAATTTTAACTTCTTGTTCTTGCAGTTCTGTAGCAGTTATAAATGGTAAATGTATCAGTGCTCTTTTGTGTTTCCGGCTCTTCAGGAAAAAGCAGGATCCAGTTTAGGACAACAACAGTGCTTCTTAGTCATTATTTTGAGAACTAATGTAGTAATAGGTTTTATATTGAAGGAAGTGGAAGTTCTAGAAGTTCGAAGTACTAGGTTTTGAGTGTAGTTGAAATCAGCGTTCGGCCCCATTTCTGATGGGAATTTGCACGGTGTTTAATTGAATGAAGTATCTCTAACCTACATGCTTTGGATCGCACAGATTTTCAGGTGGAGCTGCTGCTGGATAAACTTAAGCAGAAGGGAGCTATAAGGAGAGCTCTCTTTCTCCACAGCAAACAGCCCAGCCACTCCAAGAACATGACCATTACAAAGGGGGGCAAAATGAATTGTGAGGAACTTGATGCCTTTTTGAGGGTGAGTAGCAATTTACGTGTTAGGCAAATAATTCCTGGTGCATTGTCTATTACAAGTTCCTTGTGTTAGATGTTTAAAGAAAAAAAAAAAAAAACAGGCTAGAGAAACTTCATGCCCAATGGATAGACCTAAAATTACTCAAACCGTAAGTCTGTCCCGGGTTGTCACTGCTGTCAGAGGGTGAATGATGGATATTGTGACTAAAGTCCTGGTCACCGAATGGATTGGAAATTCAATTCTGAACTTTGCTATGCACTTCTTGGAGCAGTCATCTAGGCACAAAATCAGTTATTATTTCTGAGGAATATTCAAGTCAATAAGCAGAAGTTGTGCTTCTACTTTGGAGGTAAAAAATAAAAATATAGATCTGCAAACTAAATAGCAAAGATCAGCAAATAGCAGAGGAGACAGAGAAGGTTGAAATATGAAGTTGTTTTTGTCTCGGTCTTTGTTTTAGTCCCCACAAATGTGGACAGAAGCCAATAAAATTACGAAGTGCAACCCAGGAAGAGAAACACTGTCTGAAATAAGGAAAGACATGTCAAAGTGTAGCTCTGTAAGCTGGATGCAGCTCAGACCTACCTCTGAGTACTTTTAAATTGAACTATATTCACTCCCCTTTCCAAAAAACAAAAAACCCCACCCCAACAAAAATACTAGTAATCATTAAGGATTCATGGAGGATGGGTGATGCCTTTCCTTGACTGGAGTGAATTCTTGACACTTTTCCACCTGACGTTCTCGTAAAGAAAGTAAAGATGCATGACCCCTATAAAATTACCTTCAATTGGATGCAAGACCAGTTGAAAACTGTTATCAATAGATTTCTGCCCGTAGAAGACAGCTTCCAAAGTAAGATGCTGAAATGAGCTGTTCTAAATCCAGTAATTTTCATCACTGTCACATTGGAATAACAAAGCAGAGTTGACGCTGATTAAAGCTGCAGAATTGTGCAGCCCTTTAGGCTCCCCTATTACATGAATACTTCTGTATGCTCTCGTTTTCCGTTTGTGAAGAAGGCAGGCTTCTACTAAAACTGTCCAGCTTCAGCATTTACAGTGCAGGTTTGCTGAGGAGGTTTCCTAGTTTGACAAGAGCTCAGAAGTTTTAATCTTGTCTTGGCTTCCTCATTTCTACTACAACATGAACAATAAATAAAAATACTGCGCAGTATTGCCCTTGGGAGGACTGTTGCCCACAGAAACTTTTGAAGGATATTTTTGTTGTTGTTTTCTTCACGTTTTAATTGCAATTCAAATCTTTGGTTTCCTCAGGATGAATCTGAATTTAGAGACAAACTAACTCCCATTACTATTTTTATGGAGTATCGTCTGGATTACCGAACAGCTGCAGATGCAACAGGATTGCATCCTATCCTCAACCAGTTCACTCCTGCTAATATGAGCAGACAGGTATACTTCTTAAACAGTCTGGGGTGAGAGAACCCAGAACGTTTTCAGCTTTCAGTACGTAGGACTTATGTTCACCTTAGGACTTCTGAAGAATTAAGATACCTAAAGATACATCTAGGCTTTAGTCTTTGAATTACAGAAATATTGATGGTTATCGTATGTTGGTCTTTTTTTCCTCTTCGTTGTGTCAGATTTCTGTTTTGACACGTTATTCCTTAGCGCTGGACTTCTTTTCACACATACTAATGAACAGTTTTCTGGAGGAAAGCAGTTAAAGTAGTATTGAAGGTATTAATCTCAGAAGATCGGGGTGTTTCATCCACTGCTCATTCTGTGCTGCTCTGTGTATCTGATGTTTGTCCCTCTAGTTCTCTCAGGGTAACAAACATAGGTTTTTCTATTTCTGCCCTTTTATACAAATTTATACACTTGTTTTAAAGAGGATAGTGGAGATGCAACTCCAGATGAACAGATTAGTCGAAGTATGGGAAGAGGATTAAGATACCTAGACATCAGTCCTAAAATTGCAGTGTGGCAGGATGAGACACAGTGGCCCTCCGTGCATAAAAACTCATTTGTTCTCTTCTGAAGCGATTGAGATGAAGCTATCTCATAACCAGCTCTTTAGAAAATGTTTTATTTGGTGGTGAAACCGTATTACTGGAAATGTATGTTAGAACAGATGCAGGAATTATTACAACAGTATGCATTTTATTTTTCTTAGGCACACATTCTGCTGGACTGTGGTGATGATAACATCTGCAAACCAAAGCTGGAGGTTTCAGTGGAAAGGTAAATAAATGAGAAAAATACTACAGGGAAAAGAAACTTCCCTACTGGAATCCTAAACTTGGAGAGCTTCTGATTCTTACGTTAAAAGGATGTGTTGAAATAAGCATGACTCCTCGATGTATACAATCTAAGCTCATGCCGATTCGTTTTAAGGAAAACCCTCTTGGAGCTTTGTAACCTAACGACTTGAGCGTTTACTACAGGGAGAGCACACACACCACCCCAGCCCCCACTCGAAGTACACAGTGTTTATTTGTCTGTTTGCTAAGCTGGACATGCAGAACAAGCACAAACCGGCGTTAGCTGCAAATGTACCACTGATCTGTTACTTAATACTAGACAGACACGTGAAGATGGGAATGGGCATGGCTTTATCCAGCAAGGGGTTGTCATACACATGAAAAAAATCGTTGGCATTGGTGATATCTTTTATTGAACCTGGAAAGGTGAAGCACATTTGAACTCCTAATTCCTGGAGTCTGGGGTTTTTGTGCTTTGCGTGCCTGAAAGCCATTCTTATTTTCTCCACTCATAACTGTTGGTGCCCGTAGTGCAGAGCTATAGCACACCCACATCGGGAGGTAGCGTGGTTCACAGGCAAATGCTGCATTGGCCCACGTACTGTTAGGTTTCCTAGTAGTTGGTGAAATGAAAATACATTGCTTGGCAAGATACTTTTTTAGTATCTGGAACAATTGTACTATGGAGGTCTTGGCTGTATTCTGTAGTGGAGCCTTCCATCGAGTTTTGTAATAGACGGATGCTTGTACCTCTGCTACGTACATCTGTAATTCAGAATATACACAGTGATTTAGTGGATCATAATTGTTTGTTCTTTGCTAAAAAAGGTGTTGGTGGTTTTGTGGTTTATCGTAAATTTTATAAAAAAGGTTCTTATAAAGCAGCATGTAGTATTTGCTCCATTTTTGTGACTATAGACGCATTTTTGTTTGAAGCATAGTGCAGAGCTCTCCTGATACTCCTGAGGCATAGCTACCTCCTCTAGACTGCTCCAGCAATTGGGGCAATTTCAGAACGTCTCTTGCCTGTGTAAGTTCAGCCAGTTCAATACACTTTAAAACCTGAATGTGGAGCTCATTTTTATGCTGCTTTTTGTAGTGATCAGAAGCAGATCTATATTGGTGATGACAATCCCTTGACACTAATCGTCAGTGCTCAGAATCAGGGGGAAGGAGCCTACGAAGCAGAACTCTTTGTCATCGTTCCGCCCCAAGCAGATTTCATCGGTGTTGTTCGTAACAACGAGGTAAAATTCCAACTGTTTTTCTTCTTTGAGTAGTTGTATTTCAGGTGCTGCTGTGGAAGTCTGTGGAGGAGGGTCCATCAGGACTGGGGTTTATGCTGCAATACTAAAGCGAAACACTGAACAATTGATAAAGCTCTTCCAAGCTCCAAGGCTA
>NW_010429693.1:18346-21076 GCF_000710305.1 Buceros rhinoceros silvestris | reverse complement strand
ACACGACGCCTGGCTGGCTGGTTCCAGTTTAAGAGCCTACTGCTAGCAACAAAGGAGAATCACCTGTGTGACGGTGTTTGACACACAGAGTTTATCTGCTACAAGTCTTTATTTGAACAGGGCCCCTCTTAATTTATTTAAGCTTAGACTTAGCATGTCATATGCTAGGGTAAAGAGCTGGGCCACTGTGAGGCAAAAAGTGATGTTGGGTATTACTATTCTCTTCCAGGTTTGTAGAAAGTCTTGGGTGTCCGCTATCCTTGAGCGTACAGAATGTTAATTTATTTCCTGACTTTCCCTTCTAGTCTGGATGTCTGTATAACTTCTATTTCTTTGAAGACAAGTGGGTATAGGCCAAATTTTGTTTTAGCCCGTTATAGCTGTGTATGCGATATAAGCTAAGGTGAAACCTGTTTCCCCGTATATCAAAGGATTCCAACTTTGATACCACATCCTTCATATATGTTGGATCGTGCCTTGGTTTGGTTCTGCAGTTGGCCTCAGCTACTCTAGAGCTTTGTGATGTGGCTTTATCCAAAATCCAGTAGCTCCTGTAAGACCTTTTTTGAGTAAGCTAGTTAAGTATTCCTGTTATTTTGCCTTCCAGTCTGTTATTTTCCGATGGAGGGTTTGCCCAATTGCCACAGAGGTTTTTAAGAATCACCTGGAGAAATGCAGTCACAAAGATCAGCAGTGCTACCCAACGGAAAAGTACTGAGTTTCTCTTTTTATGACTGAGGAAAGAGCATTTGTCTGATATCAAAAATATTTGTCTCCACAGAGACTTTCATACTCAGTTTACTTAATTCTAGTGCTTGACTGTGTTAGGACTGAGGAATTTTATTAAATTTAATGCAGCGTATCTAGAACTTTTCTCCAGACTTTCGTCGAGGTGTGGAGAATGACATTCCTTAATAATTCTTTCTGGTTTATTGCAGGCTTTAGCAAGACTGTCCTGTGCATTTAAAACAGAGAATCAAACTCGCATGGTAGTCTGTGACCTGGGAAATCCCATGAAGGCAGGAACTAAGGTAAGGTTTGGTCCAACAAGTGTCTGGTAGCTCAAACCAGGGGTGCAGGTGGCATTTTTCTTGATCACAGCAGTGTTTGGGCACGACGTTTTACTCACAGCTATTTAAGATTAGCTGACATTTAGCTGCCCACGTGTTTGGTTCATTCAATGTGATTGGTTTCAACTTCTCCGCTAAATTGAAGGCTGAAAGGAGTGTTTGTGAGTTTTATGATGCAACTGAAAGGGGCAGTTTATTGAAAAGTGGAATTAATGAGCTCTGGTCCTTCATGAGTTTGTCATTAGATTTATCTGATACGTATTTTTTAGTATATAATAAAGAGCTAGCTCCTAACACCCTTTCGCCTCAGTGGAAGCCTTCTCTCTGCTGCCTAGTTTTGTGGAATTTGAGTTTTCTCTAGTTGAGACCTCCGCACTTAAATCTAGCTGAAACGGGAACCATTAAAAAGCTGTTAGTGTACGGCCTGGCAGACATTAAAAAGACACAACATAATAAATCTTACTTTCTTAGGAAATAAATCAGTCCCAATTGTAAACACTTTGCTTTTCTTTCAAGAGACATTTTGTATAGACGGATAAATGCTGTTTCCAAAGTCTTTCCCAGTATATCAAGCTGAACTGTACAGATGTGGCAGCAACTATTGTGCGCTGGCTCACAACAGACCTTGGGAACTGAAATGAGAATCATTAAAGTGTTCCCCCTTCTTCACAGCCCTTTTTGCAGCTCACAGGGAGGCTGAGTTATGTGTAAAAGTGGCTGGAGCCAGGAGGGTGAGCGTGACGTGAGCCTTACCGTGCCACTTTGTGGCAGTGATGCATCGGCTGCAATCTGCAGGGAGCGCAGTGCTTTTCTCGAAGGACCGGACACGTTCTATTTGCCAGTTCGCTGTGTGTGTTCTCTTCTGGCCACAAGCCTCGAGCAGTTTCGCTGTAGTGTGATAGTATTAAGAACCTCTTATTGAGTGTGGTGTTGTGCTTCCACTGAACCATGGTGATTTTTTTCTCAAGCTGTTAGCTGGCCTGCGTTTCAGCGTGCACCAGCAGTCTGAAATGGATACTTCGGTGAAGTTCGACTTGCAAATCCGAAGGTACGGAAATCTAGGAGTACGTAGCTCAGAAGTAAACAGACTGTGAACTAAGCGGTTATTTTCCCTCTGGACTAATTCTCTGATCTTTGCCTCATAATTGTTTAAAAAATAATCAGCTATGGTCTCTTAAAGAGAACAGTTTTCTGTTGGAATGTAGTTTCTTTTGTTTACAGCTTTTAGTCAGGCCGCGGCACAAGTGCAATATGGATAATGAGGAACAAATCCATTTCAAGTGCTTAAAGAGAAAGGTTGTATTTTTGTATCTGCATACCATCGTGATCTCCTGACACTTGGAGGGCATCCTCCTCACCCTTGACGCTTGTGTAGCACCACAGAATGCCTTGTGTCTTGGGGTTTCTAGCCCTGTTTTAAAAATGATGTTTGAGCTCTGAATTCCTTCCGATGGAAAGCCAGAATTGCAACTTTTATCTGTTTGGAAGACAAGAGGTGTAAGTCTTTCAGAAAAGGCAACGCATGTGATGCCCTAAGCAGAAGCAACGTGCAGTGAACCATTTTGTTTTACAGTAGTCGATGTAAGAGAGTCTGAAAATGAAATGGAACACAGCAGCAGTGTGCCTGTTAATTATAAGATGAGCACAGTGCTTCTATATC
>NW_010429693.1:16374-18165 GCF_000710305.1 Buceros rhinoceros silvestris | reverse complement strand
TTCCTGCTGGTGATGATATTCAAGATTTGGAGATGGGGTCAGTAAGAATCTCTTTACCCACTACAGCTTTATGCTACAGCTCAATGAACAGTACAAATACAGCTGCTTTTTCTTCCCCATGATGGACGAACAGCTTTTTTTTTTTTAAGGTGCTTAATTTTTTATTAATGTAGTGAATAAATTATTCTTGTCCACATAGGCATTTTTCATCTACAAGAGTTAAATGGTTTTAAACCTGCCATTCTGTTTTAATGATGCAGTGGATCACCACACCGATCAGCATTCAGTTTCTCTGTGATCTCACGCTGCTGTCTCTTCAGGTTTTGTCCCCTCTCCCCATCAGCTAGTCAGCTGTGCCAGTGGCAGGACTCATTCTTCTTTGCAGAATGCAATTGTCTTTGGGCTGTCTGTTATCTTCCTCAGGCTAACAGCAGTCACTAACTACCTTTCCCTGGGAGGAAAAAAAACTGCGGTTGCTTAAGTCATCCTTGTTCTCTTCTGATGGAAGAGAAAGGCAGTTCTGTAACATTTTACACCTTATCTAGAAGGAATTCCTTATGTGACTTGTGAATGCAAGAACTGTGATGCAGTCAAACACGCTAATCACAGTTTGTAGTGACAGGCATTACCAGGGGATTATCCTGAAGAGGTTTCAAAGATCACATCAGTTGTCTTAAACTCATAAAGCTAGATTTCTGAAGTTGGCACAGTTCCTGGCAGAACAACTCTAGTCTCTGAAAAAATGAAGTATTTACAGATCGGGAAGAAAACACTGTTGCTTGTATGTGGTTTTTATTACAGCAGCAGTGAAGAATAATTAGAGGATTTAAGAAGATCTTTCTAAAGGAAATTGGTAGACAGAGTAATCAGATGTGTCTGAGGAGATCAGGGATCTGTTCCCAGCTCCCTTTTGAGGGGAATAGGAGTTCTCTCTGTTCTTCTGTTTTCAAAGAAAGTACAAAGAAATTTTATGTATGAATGAATCTGCATGCCTTGACATCTGTCATCTCCTGGTGGATCTCAAGTGTAGGAACTGGATGTTAACTGTGTTCACGTACTGCTTTAAGCACTGTGGAAGGGGCTGGGCGCAAGTAGCCCTAGCGTACATTTCTGCCCTAGCTGGACTCCAAGAAGTCCCTGAGCGAAAGAGGTGTCACAGAACCACGGAATCATTTGGCTGGAAGAGACCTTTAAGACTGAGTCCAACCATTCACCCTGCCCTGCCAGGGTCCCCAAACCCCGTCCCTCATCACCACACCTACACGGCTTTTAAACACTCCCAGGGATGGGGACTCCACCACTGCGCTGGGCAATCTGTTCCAATGCTTGAGCACCCTCTCTGTAAAGAAATTTTTCCTGATACCTGACCTAGATCTTCCCTGGCTCAACTTGAGGCCATTTCCTCTTGTCCTGTCACTTGTCACATGGGAGAAGAGACTAACCCCTAACCTTTCAGGTAGCTGTTAGAGCGTGATGATGTTTCCCCTGAGCCTCCTTTTCTTCAAACTGAACAACCCCAGTTCCCTCAGCTGCTCCTCATAGGACTTGTTCTCTAGACCCTTCACCAGCTTTGTGCCCTTCTCTGGACATACTCCTGCACCTCAACGTTCTTCTTGTAGCGAGGGGCCCAAAACTGGACACAGTTCTCAAGGTGTGGCCTCACCAGTGCTGAGTACAGGGGGACAATCACTGCCCTGCTCCTGCTAGTCGCGCTATTTCTGGTACAAGCCAGGATGCTATTGGCCACCTGGGCACGCTGCTGGCTCCGGGTCAATCGGGCCTCCCACCACA
>NW_010429693.1:11364-16221 GCF_000710305.1 Buceros rhinoceros silvestris | reverse complement strand
CCTCCCCTAGCCTGGAGCTTTGCAGGGGGTTGTTGTGACCCAAGAGCAGGACCCAGCACTTGGCCTTGTTGAACCTCGTACTGTTGGCCTCAGCCCATCGATCCAGCCTGTCCAGACCCTCTGCAGAGCCTCCCGACCCTCAGGCAGATTGACACTCCTGCCTAACTGACTGAGGGTGCCCTCGATCCCCTCATGCAGATCGTTGATGAAGATGTGAACAAGAACAGGCCCCACCACTGAGCCCTGGGGGACACGCAGGCTTGGCTGAGGGTGGGACTGTCGTGCTTTTACGTGAGAACTTGCTGGGATCTGCTCCTTAGTGTGTAGTAATTGGTGCTTTCCTAGAGTGGCTCAGGAGTCATGACCTTACATACAATTGTTTTTAGTTTCTTGGGGTTTTTAATACTTAGTTTATTTCATTGAAGGATTTAACTCTTATTTTCCCTGCAGTTCCAACCTGTATGACAACCTAAGTCCAGTGGCGTTCTATCAGGCGGACCTTGCTATTTTAGCAGCCGTTGAAATTAGAGGGTAAGCATCGGTACTGTTCTAATAAACATCTTTCTCAAATGAGTTTTGCATGTTTGCTTCTTTATATTCAGTGAACTTCCTTTCAGGTCCTGCATAAGGGTTTTTTTTTTTTCAGGAAGCACTAGAGGGTTTTCAACCACAAAGAAAATACAGTTCTCTCTAGCCACCCTCTCGACTTTCAGATCTTAATGAATTCTGTTAAATTACAAAATGAATTCCAAATGTGGAATTCCAAAAAGGAATGTTGATCCTCTTGCTAGAGGGGTTTTTTAGAGGAAGAAAAAAAATCCCCCCTAATTTTTTTGCAGTTGCACGTGTTTCTCTAGGTCCCTTTCCTCCTCCACAAACTGACTGGGTTTTCATCCGAAAACCCCTGAAACGTTTTTTAAAACGAGTCAGAAATCCCTCTGAAGATAAGTGAAGGAAGATCTGCAATGCCCTCACCTCCTTCAGTCTTAAGCATGGTATTATATTAGGTATATATTCAGGTATCTTAATTATATTAATAGTTTACTAGATGTTGTAGGATGAATCCAAAGTTTAGGACAGGAAAAAAACGTTTCTGAATATGAGGTTCATCTCTTCATGTGGAGAAGGAAACTGAACATTCAATATACAAGCCACACAACCGCTGTTCTTTCTGGTTTTATATACCAATGGTGAAAAATTGGAAATTGCATTTTAAGCATGCTGATTTTTTTGAGATATTCTAGAGAGTTATATTTATTGTTTCCTACTTTATAATAATGGCTTGTTTGCTCCGCTGTTTAGTGTGTCGTCTCCTGATCACATATTCCTTCCTATTGCAAATTGGCAGCCGAAGGAGAATCCAGAAACAGAAGATGATATTGGGCCTCTAGTTCAGCATATCTATGAGGTATGCTAATGTTACTCCTCATTTTGATTACACAGTTCTGTGATAAATGAAAATAAATCCATTGGTATAGCTTTTTCTCTGGAGCAAATTACCATTTTCTTTCTCCTTGCATGGAAACGGAGGTTTCGAGGGGGTTTTTAATGCTGCATTGATAGTTGGTATCTGCAAGAAGGGTTGGATTGCCTGCAGTTAGAGTAACAGGAGTGGCCAAATAAATAGAAGAGGCCGATTTTTACATCATTAGACATTTTCTAGCCCTTTGGAATCTAGATGAAGTATCTGAAGTAACTTGAACTCTGAAAATGACTTGTGACTGTAAATTATTCAGTATCCTCGCTTGTATTCTAACTGTTTCT
This sequence comes from Buceros rhinoceros silvestris, assembly GCF_000710305.1. NCBI lineage: Eukaryota > Metazoa > Chordata > Aves > Bucerotiformes > Bucerotidae > Buceros > Buceros rhinoceros. The sequence continues at coordinate 14,457 of NW_010429693.1, read as the reverse complement.
GAATTATTATTGTAAAGTCTTTTGCCTTGAAAAATTAAGTATTTAACATTTCCTTAAAAGAATGATCACAGTTTTAATCTACCTTGTTTAATTAAACAAAACGTACTGAGACAGCTGTGTCAATAAGAATAATTAAAAGTTGTTCTAGAACTTCAGAGACCATTTATTTAGCAAAACTCGCGGGTGTGTGTATCTGTGCTCAGAATATCTCGGTGGACACATATACAGTGTCTGTGATCCATCAGACTGAAAAAAACCACAGTTTTTTCAAGAGGAAAAAAAAAAAAGCATTTGTTCAAGGCAAAGCCCCTAATGCCATACAGCTGTTTTTTGAAGTGATTTTTATCAAACAACAGAAGTAATACCAAGTTTTGTCTGTTGGGGGTCGGGGTAGCTGCAGTATCGTCATGGCTCAAAAATGAAATAACAACTATATGCACGTTATCAAAGGCGGCAGCCCTGGGGTTTTTACATCGGTTAACTTTATTTTTATAATCAGCTGAGAAACAACGGTCCGAGTGCGTTCAGCAAGGTGATGATGACCCTGCAGTGGCCTTACAAGTATAAAAACTACACGCTATTGTATATTGTCCAGTATGAAATTGATGGTCCCATGAACTGCACTTCTGATATGGAAATCAATCCCCTGAAAATCAAGGTAAGCAGGACTCTCCTCTTCAGAGAGCGGAATGGACGGTGTTTGTTTTGGAAACACACTCAAAATACCCAGACCCCGGAGAACACCTGACACTGAGGTCAGTTCTCACCGGTTGCTGAGGAACAGGACTGCATGTTCGATGGTCAGTGTATGTAGCAGGGGAAGTAAAAGGCAGGCATGGCTTGTCAACCCAAAGATGAACTTGTTTTCTTTTTGGGTAGTTTTGTTTTGTTTTTCTTTTTTTTTTGAGATCAACATCCAAAGCAATGGATTTATGTTGAATGTGGTTGTGAACAAAATCATTCCAGACGATTCTGGGCTGTTTATCTAAACTTGCTGGGGTTTATCTCTTGAAAGAAACAGGCAATATTTTTTCTATTACTAGCTTATTTTTCTAGGCCCTTGTCCAAATGCCACGGAGATGAATGGGCGTGTTTCAGTGGGGCTCAAAGTGTGCTATCAGTGCCAGCAACACAGGCAGAGCTGAAGAAAATCCTTTTTCCTAGGCTGGACTAGACAAACTGCAGATAAAACCCAGCAAGTTTGACTGAGAGTAGAGGGTTGACTTAGGACAATTTAGAATAAGTAGTAAAAATCAATAGATTGGTTTTAGAAGAATTTAAGCAAATATATGTATGAAAAGACAGAGGAAATATTCGATGTATAGAACAAAGAACACTCAGGTATCTTGGATAATCAGAAAACACCTCTAGTGAATATCTAAAGACATTTCCTGGGCTTTTACTATAGTGTTTGTACGAGTATTAAACCTACTGTATTTTCAAGCCCCTCCTAAAAAAAATTTTTGTGTGTGTCTGGACATGTTGTACAGTGTGATGTACAGTGATACGTGGTATATCAGTCCCAAACTCGTGCTACTTATTCGGAGTTAAAAACTCAAATATTTAATAAAAGATTGCAAAATTCAATTATTTATTGCAGTCTAAAAGTAATTTTTTATATGTAAAAAAAGTTGTGAGTTGAAGAATTAAGATACTTGAGGCTTGGTGTTAGTTCTTTGTAGACATTTGCATCGGTGATCTAGAAAAGGCTGGAGAAATGTTTTAATTACAGCTGTAGGTAAAGCCAGGTCCTGAGGAATAGCCAGGTTAGAAAGAGAGAAACCTGGCGAGTTTTATATATTTTCTTGACCGTAGCTTTGAAGTCTGCAAATACCTAAATGCAAGAATTATTTATTATTTGGTTTTTCCTCGGTGCATCCTAGATTTCTTCTAAAGATGATGATAAGAATGAAACGCTTAGCAGAGAAGATAATCGTGATCACCGTATCAGTCGAAGGGATATCGCTGCCATTGAAGACGACGTGCATACTTTGGTAAGCTCTCTTTCTAAAGGAGATTGGAAATAATCTCTGATATGAGGCAAATATATTGCCATAGCGCTGTCTTTGTAACCGCACTTGCAGACGTGAACCTCTCCTTGCAGGCAGCTGGGAGAAACGCTTGGGAGTGTAGGGTGGTCCAAGGGGATTAAGGCAGTACAACCCCGGTTCCAGAAATGTTTAGGCTTTGGAGAGGACAAACAAGGGGCTGAGCAGAGAAAGTGAAAATAGAATTAATTTGTTGTTTTATGGTGAGAAGAGTTACTTTATTTTATTAGGTATAAGCTACAAATGTTCTTCAGTATCTGTAAATGAGTTCTGAAGCTTCATTGGTTTTTTTTAAAGGGCTTGGGTTTTGCCAGATCTTCCCAAGCAGGACAAACGTCCAGCGTTTGTGATGATTTCACCGAGTTGTTCTTACCCTGGCAGATCTACCTACGCTGCTCTTGTCTGTAGTACAGCTCCACGACTGTGTACCACACGACTGTGAGCTACACAGCATCACGACTGTGAAGCGAAGCCTTTCTCCTTGTAACACTGACGGTTTAGCATCAATAGTATCTGCTGGAGTTTAATGGCAAGGTGGTTGAGAGAGGCTAGTTGAACTTCTGTAGTCCTAAGGACTGACTTAGGTCAGTCCCTCGAGTCTGAAGACTTCCATTGAATGCAGCAAAGCGTTTTGTTGGCACCAAGTGCAATTGATTGCTGTGAATTTTCCTATCAAAAAACATGTGGAGGATGGTATGTGAATTGAGCGGAGACCGGCCCTCCACCCTCCAACGTTTTTTCCTGCGTAGGTAGGTAAAGCTTCTCCCTGCTGTTTCACCTTTGGGATCCAAGTGGCTCGCATAATATTTTTCTGAACGCAAACTTACAGGACACTGTAAGAAATTATGCAATATTTGGGCTTATTTAACATATTTTAATAGTTTAGGAAAAGAGGACAATAAAGTACATATATGCGAAGGAATCCCATTAACAACTTTTCAAATACTTCCATGTTTGGAATACCCTTCCTGTTTTTATATGCAGGGCTGTGGAACTGCTGATTGTTTAAAGATAGTCTGTCAAGTTGGCCACCTGGAAAGGGGAA
>NW_010429693.1:1071-11188 GCF_000710305.1 Buceros rhinoceros silvestris | reverse complement strand
AAAGAGTGCAATACTGTACTTAAAATCACGCCTTTGGACCCAGACCTTCATGAATGTGAGTAACTATGAAGGTTCTGTTCTTGCCTCTGAAACACAAAGTGATTTTTGTATCCACATGCAATACTAACTATGTTTTTTCTTACACAGAAAGAAAACCAGAATCACTCCTATTCTCTCAAATCGTCTGCTTCTTTCCATGTTATAGAGTTCCCTTATAAAAACCTTTCCTTTGAAGACATCCACAATTCCACAGTAGTAAGTCATTGACATCCGGCTTCAGCTACGATACAGAATTACTTGGAAATTAGGACAAAACCAATGATCGTTGAGTAGCTTTTTCAGTGGCTTGATATAACTGTAACTTTATCGAGGATTTGATTCATATATTGATTTCAGTGTTGCAGTTGAAGTTACGACAAACATTTTTGTCCTAAAACTAGAGTTAACAGTATTTGTAGCTTTAAAGGCTGAACTGAAAACTGAATCAATGATGGCCAACAGTCCTAATGTCCTCGTTAATGCCGTTGTCGTTAGAGAAATGTTTTACTTGAAAATTGTCTTCTACTGAGGTAGCACTTAGAGCTTGAATAATGGACCTTTAGCAAGTTACGCGAATTACTTTGTGAATGTGGAACAAAAAGGGTATCCGTGCCCTAGAGGGTTTTAAAGAGAAAAGAGACAGGGCACAAACAGAAGGGAAGGTATAGGCCACTTATTTGGGTTGCCAAATGGAACAGTTTTTTGGTAGGCACTATGGCATAAAAGATCTGAAGAAAGGGCTTGAAAAGGACTGATTGATTTATTTTTTAGTATGGTTTGTAATGCCTGTTATTAACTGTTTTTTTTTCCTTTCCACGCCTTGTGGAATTGATGATTGTTTCAAGGAATGCTGCCTTTTAGGAAAAAAAGGAAAAGCATTGAATTCTTTTTTGTAATACCCAAATATTTCCCAATTCCTCCACTTTTCCTGAAGATCTTCAAGTATTACAGAATTATTTATCACTGACTGCAAAATAACCCCCAAATCAAACAAACAAAACACCCGCCCGAAACCCCCTGTTTTTATTTCACTTTAAATTCCTATTTAATCTGAGTCAGTGAAGTCTTTGTTTACTCACACTGAAGACCAAAACTAATTTACGGGGACTACCATTGTTTTAAACACTATAGGATGAAGACATCCAAGACTTAAACTGCATGGATGAACTTGCCGTGTCACTGCTGTGCAAAGTGTCATTTATTGTGTCTTCCTATTAGGTTACTACAAATATTACGTGGGGCATTCAGCCACAGCCTGTGCCTGTGCCGGTGTGGGTTATAATTTTGGCTGTCCTAGCGGGATTATTGCTCTTGGCTGTTCTCGTGTTTGTTATGTACAGGGTAAGTACTGTATTTGGGGCTTCAATGGGTTCTTTTTTTCCCCGAACGCAGTGATTTATTACTCCAAATAGTACCAGCAGCTTGCAGGAATCCTTGGTCCCCTAATCATCTGAATAACCATAAAAACTTGTCAGCTTTGTCAGGAAGAAGTTGAATTTTCGACTGATATTTATTGGCTTCAGAGATCAAACATAAGGAAAAGAAGTAGGAGGGGGGGAAAAAGAAATCAAATAACCAACTGGTTAAGATCTGATCAAGGAGGAAAGAGAAGGGATGTGCGTATGTTTTGAAAATCACAAAGCAATTTCTTTATTGTTCTCTGAATCATAGATGGGCTTTTTCAAACGCGTGAGACCACCTCAGGAAGAACAAGAAAGAGAACAACTGCAACCACACGAGAACGGGGAAGGAACATCAGAAGCTTAAGCAGAGTTTTATCTGTAAGACGTTCTGAAATTTTAAAATGCCTACGTCTTGGTTACGAATACTGGTTTCCCCCTTTCCTTAAGGAAAAACACTCATGACTGCAAAGCTGCTGGTCTCCTGAGGTATCAGCACGTACAAAATACAAGCAATATATTCCAATCCTCCTTTTTTGTATTATGTTCATACACGTGACTAACACATCTGCACTGACTTGTGTGTGTTAAAATAAAATAATACGTAGCGCCATGACTTTGCGGTGTAGGAGACATCATCTTCTCTGATTTACAGACAGACTGTACGTGAATTGCTGTGCAGATTTGGTGCCAGCAAAAGCCAACAGCTCCCATAGATGCTTGCCGGATTACGCGTTCGGTTTCGATCGGTTTTTGTTGGAGTACACTACACTTCATTTCCTAGCTTTTGAAAGCTAGTTGCACAAAAAGCGAACGTAGCTTGTTTTACAAAACTGAAGAGTATTCTTCAACCCGGTAGCTCTGCTGGATTTTCCTCCTGCTCAAAAAACAGGAAAGTGATTATTCAGTGGAATCATTCACGTCTGATACCCGTTCTGCATGCCCGTTCCCCTTCCTGCTCAGTCACCTGTCTTGTGGTTTCCCTCTAGACTTTACAGCTCTCGTACTCCGGGTCCTAGGTCTCTTACTCTAGGGAGAGCCTACAGAAGCAGAGGTGAGCAGTAGAAAGCTGGGCATGATGTACTTACTATGGGACCTAGTGTAAAGACTCAGGGCAAGATCCAAAGTCTGGACTGTCTATTTCCACGGAATTCTTGGCAGCACGGATCCGCTCAGGTACTGCCAGGGACAAGATGTTGGATGGTGTGATGAGAAGATCATAGCCTTTATGTTCACCAGTCAAACCTCCACAGGGTTTGAAGTCCACTCCGTGTATTACTTGGGTGGAATTTCAGTTTCTGACGAAACAATGGAGGGAGCAGTTTGTGACGTGTTACCTGATGCACTGCGAGGAAGCTGTTAATTCTCATGTTCTGGGGTTGACCATGTCCAAGTGCGGGATGGAGTAACTTAGGACCTGTTTCAACTACACTATCTGCCAGCCAAATACATCTAGATTACATCAGTACTTTGGCCACTGACGCTGCCTTGCCACCCGCCCTGAGGGAACAGGAAGCTGGTCAAAGGAAGCGGACGGTATTCCAGGCTATGCGAAAGGGTGTGAAAAGGGAAGGTTCGTTTGGCTTGTTTCGTTCATTCATGGTACATTTCACTGCACAAGGCGTCTTGCTATGTTCGCTTCCAGAAAAGACGCTAAATATTTCATTCCATTGATGTTTTTTTTTTTTTTTAACCGTACCCAAAGTTCAGTGGTTTCAAGCCATGGGTGTGTGTTATTCTTAGCTTCTTTCCCTCAGGATGGGTAAAGTGAAGCTTCTTAGACTTGCTGGAAAACACAGCAGCGTTGATGATGTGCATTTCAGTAGACATGAAACTGCAGACCAGGAGGTGGTTTGGCTTGCAGCCACGTATAGCTGTGTGGCACAAATCTTGGAGTGGTCAGATTCAAACTTTACAAAGGCACCTTATATGGGATTCGTTTATTCTCTATTCCAAAAATGAATAAATTCCATTATAAACTCTCTGCACGCAGCTACATACAGAAAAGACGACTCTGCTGTAATTACAGCAGTGAGATTTCTGTGTAGACAGGCTCTGAGAAGGACAAAACCTCTGGTTTGGTTTTGTATGGTGGGGTTTCTGTTCAAGGCTGTACCTCTCCCATAAGTAGCGCAGTGCCCAGAATTACCTGAAGGGAACGGTTCGATTCGGCTCTCGTTTCTGCATCCTCTCTGAGATTTTCGTTGTCGAGTCTGTTCTTACTCACTGAAGCAGGATGGCATTTGAGTCATCGAGAGACGGCACAAAGTCTGGGGGCGCCAGGACATCTGTCAGGTAGAGGTTTGCATATTTATCCATTTACTTACGTGGCTTTGTTCCAGACTATTTGTTTACAGAAAATTAGTTTACATGCGAGTGCACAGGGCGTAATTCCCCTTTCTCTGAGCTGCCAAGGTCTTCAGTGTGGCCAACACTTCACTTTTGTCTTTACTTCTAGTATTGTTATTAGTAATATAGCAAAGAATCAGGAGTCAGGTCTTGATCCTGGCCTCAAAATGTGACTTTTTTTATAAAACACAATTCCAGTTACTTACGTAGGGTTCTAGTTCTCACCCTTTGTCAACTATCTCTCTGTATGTAAGGAGATTGTTTTTAGCCAGTCATAATCTTAGTAGGGTAAGAGGTTTAAGAGACTGCCAGACAGATTATAGCTCTAATTCTTACATGTGTGCTTTCATTACATGTACACACTATGGACTCGAAATTCATTAGACTACTTGCATGCCTAGGCATTGTAAGAAAAGGAAAGTAAAATTAAAAAGATCGCGGTCAAGATCTCTTCAGCTCACGTGGAAGGGATCCCCTAGCGTCGTTAGTGTCAGTGCTGACTGCATCTTAATTTTACTGTGGCAACTGGAAATGCTCCTTTCGCTGATTTTCAGGATTAGAAAGGTGTATTGTACTGGTACAACTACTGCACCTGTGGAAAGTTTCTTCCATTTATTGCAGTTCAATAGAGTAAGACTTTTCTAAGAGATTTTTATTTTCTTTCATTCTGCTGGAGAATAAAATCAAATAGTTGCTTCTCCCGTGTCAGTTCAGTTAAAAAAACCCAACCAAAACAGTAGCATATGGAGTATACAGGTTGCTTAGTGTACATAGGTATAACACCCGAAATTCAGTTTAAAGTAACATACGTGTTTCAGGAAGATTCTGAACAGGATGTTTTCCTGAACGGGGGTGCAGGAAACATTTCTCACCATTATTTCTAGATTCAGCAATAAGATGACAGACTACTAATGTACTTGTGTCAGTACAATTTCATCCTGACTTACAGGCATTGATGTATTCTTATAGGAAATATTGTAGAATGATGTTAAAACTTCTGAAGAAACTTTTAAAAATGTATTTGGGAATGAAACTAATACCTTGAGTCAAAATTGAAGTGCGTAAGATGCAAACTGCAGGCATTAGAAAAAGCACGAGTACAGTAACATCAGTCCTCTTTTGCAGGTTGTGTCAGAAGCATATTTTTATGACTATAAAATCAAGAGTGATGTAATTATTTAGACCATGAACCATTTTAAAAGAGCTGTATCTTTTATAGGGAAATAGGAAATTATGTAAATACTCCAATTTGCAGTTACTGCAGCATCTCACCATCAATATGTGACAAATTCTTATCACCTATTACTGTATTTCAGCACAGTTAGAAAATGCAGAGCAAGGAACCTAACTTACAGGTTTACATTTCTTCCAAGAAACTACCGAATTGTGTTTAAGCGTGACTGCAAAGTCAGATGTGGGCTACGTCTGTCAACACAAGTCGAAACCTTCGAGGAAATGTCCTCCACAGCTGTCAGCATCGAGTCTAGGGTTTTGTGTCCCGGTTTTCTTTTTTAAATTTCGGTTTACACGGTGATCTTTGAGACACATAATGCACGTGGAAGCGTTAACAAAGTGTATTATATATGCTTGTTCTTTATAAAACGTGTTCCAAGCAAAGATTTTTAAGAGGAGTTGTCTCTAAACATCTCTTCATGCTTAACTAGTCTTTCAGGTAAACTCTTGCAGATATTTTGAAAACACTTCAGCTACAGTCAGCACGTTCTTGGTGATTGGAACGATTTCTGTTGCACTTGCATTTTTTCAGCATTTGTTTGCCGTTAGTCACCCTGGCACAGACCCTGCAGCGTTTTTTCCTACACCCTCACAGTCCCAGAGCAGTATTGCCCAGGTGAAAGTCTAGATGGTTTTTGTCTTTGGTCCAGACTAAGACCCATCCTACAGTCTAGTGCAGTCAGAAGACCTGCCATTCATTGCAGCTGGCTTGGAACGTGACCCTTGGTGTTCAGTGCTGCTGGCTCTTGGTGAGAAAAACAAACAGCATTTTATAACAGGAACGTGGAAATCCAGAAAATCAAAAGGTGGAGGCAGGCCGTAGCTGAGCCTCACAGCAGAGGGCTGATTTGGCAGTGTTCATTCATCATTCCTGGGATGGGAAGAACCCATTAGTTCAGTCTTGGCAGCGGCCTCCTGTCACAAACAAATCCCGCGGTTTAGATTGTGATTACACCCTGAGCTCCAGTAACTGTCACTGACTGGAGCTGGGATCTGAACTCTTTGGGACTGAATCTCCATCTTCTAATTCCCCAGGGCAATATAACCTGATCAGATCTAGCTCACTGCCGTGTCATCTCTTTATTTTTGTTTGCCTAAGAAGGGATGTAGCCCTCGTTGACTCGCGGTGAACAGTCAGCGTTTTTAAGGACATCGGCAAAACCAGCGCGTTAAATTCGGGGTGGTAAATGAACGGTATTCAGAGTTTTGATCACCCACGTTGGGTGAAACATGATGTGTATTCCAAAGCGTATCCGTTGCTTGCCCTTGAGTTAAGAATTGGTATGATGTTCTTCAAGTCCACTGCGGAAGGTTTGAAAAGGGGTTGAGTCTGTAGCGCTACTACTGTTTCATGCCGTATTACGGTATTTGCTATTTCAGTCTCGTTTTTCCCCGTGTGTCGCGGTTTTACAGAACAGAGGAAACGTAGCTTTTCCCGCAGTGACCTTCTCCACATACGCTGCATTAATGTTGACTAACTTGATCCTTGGCTCTTGCAAACTAAATAAAGGTTTGATGTAGCGTGCCAGTCTTCAAAAAACTGTCACGGGCTTCGGTGGCCCTTCCTAGTCCATGAAGGAAACCTGCATTTGGTATGATATAAATATGTCGAAAATGTAACATTTCATTTCTTTGTTGATAGAATTTTTTTGCCTTTTTTCTTTTTGCTCGTACGTTAAACCGGTAGAGCATTGTTTGCACAAGCAGACAATTAACATACTAACGAGAGTGCTGCATTTTGGATTTCTTAATCACGTAGTAAATACTTGTAATATAAATGGAAGTTTTCGGTAACTATGAACTTGTTTCAAGGGTCTTTGGTACATTTTAGGAGAGCAATAGACATTTTGAAGTCACCTTATTTTTATTAAATTATAAATCTTGCAAAAAAATATATGTGGGTGTTGTGGCACAGTAATTTTGTACTGATATCAAATACATAGCTGTTAAGCTGTGGTTTTATTTTCGACTCATTCTTTTTATCCTAATCCAAATTTAATTGATTTTATTGGGTTGTATTTTTCTATATATGTATACAATCTCAAAATGTTACAATTGGAGAAACTGAAAAACGCAAGTATCGAGTTGTTTCTGGTATGTAGAATTTTGGAATAAAATACCTCTTAATTAACAGGAATTTTGTTGTGTTTTTTAATCCTAAGCGTATCTTTAAAAATGCATTTAATAGTATAGGTTTGTGATCCACAGTTACCTGCTAAATACCAAAAGGGCACATTTACACAACCTTTACGTCCTCAGCAAAAGCGGCACATATAAAACTTGAGTAAAAATATAAAACTTGAGTAAAAAATTCTATGATCACAAGCAACAAAGGGCATCTAGTCACAAATCATATTCTGTCACCAGGAAACCCATTTCTTGCAAAAATGTTTGTATAAAAAAATTCAGTATTTTGGACTCTACAGCAGCCATATGACTGTAGAAAACGGTGAATTCTCGTCCTGCGGTCGGAATGGTTAGAGGTGTGGTTTCTTTTCCTGTTACATTCCTAGGCTAATTTGATCACAGGATTGCATTCTGGTTAATAATCATACTCATCTTCGAGTGGGGTGACAGGAAATATTTTGTGGCACGATAACGACATACGTGTTGTTTTACATTGAGAGGACCCTGATTTAGAAGTAAACGTTGATGCTGTGAACCCTTCAGAAGAACTCAAAACTTCTGAGTTCGCTGATTGCTAGTGAAAACTTTGTTAACCTAAAGAAAATAATAAAAAAGAACACCGAAAAGATGAGAAACTGGTATTTGTGTTTTAATTAACACATTCCAGTGGCTAGACCTAGTGTGCCTAAGAAACATGACGGCAGCATCGAGACCTGACTCTTGCCATTTGTTCGCTACGCGCTGCAGCCAGTGCGCGCCTCGTTTGTGTCGGAGGTGCCGCCAGCGAGTTACCGGCACAGGGACCGCCTCGCCTGTGCAGCAGGTCCGAATTGCCATCTCACGCCATCAGCCCCTCAGAATGACGGCCCGGGCCTCCAGGGCGTTCCCATTCACACAACCCCGCTGCCTCCGCTTCGCTTTACGTTGTCTGGCGTGCTTTCATTGTCTAGGTTTCTGACTCTGCCTATACGCGTATATTTTATTGTCTACCTTAATCATTAACGAGTCCGTAAGTCAATTACTAATACATTAGTACTTCATTATAGTCAGTACATTCAAATTTTCAAGTTGCCAGTTCAAGTAACTTTAAGAATGTTGTGAAAAACTGAAAAGACTTTTCTTTTTTAAAAAAGAACACGAACGTCTCACTGATACGTGGTCTCATGTCCAAAAGGAATGGGGGTATCTCTCACAAGGTGCTTCACAATCAGCCTGTTCCGCTGCATCTTTCTGATAGACCTTCTAAAAGTTCGGTGCCGAATCGGTGCCTCTGGTGGCAGACGGACAGGACGTGCTGAGACTAAGCTCGCAGGACGCACGCACAACACCGGCCTTCTAAATGTGAGAGGAAAAAAAGAAAAAAAAACAGTACAACGCCGCGTTACTCGTCTTTACCATCTCACGTGCAGACCATGTCTGTCTGTCCCTGCTCCTCAGAGAGTTTTCCAGGATCTGTGTTTACGGTTCTGTGTCATTTGCGTGCGTGCTTTTCAGTCCCTGACAAAATCCCACCAGATCCCACGTTACGTCGCTTCAGTGGGTGGTGACGATGGTTGTAATTTGGTTTCAGTTTGAGGAGTGTGTGGACAACCTTTGAAAACTGCAGGAGTTACTGCTGGACATCTTCCTCAAGTAAACACTCGGATAGTAAAAAAAAAAAAAAAATCACTTATTATCCTCTTTCCTCTCTCTTCAAAGCTAACTGGGTTAAGAAAACAATCCCGCTGGGTTTGGTTTATTTTCTGAAGTGGGTGTTACTGTGCATACTAATCCCTTTACAGTAATCTACCTCAATACAGCACAAACAACAAATCCCCACTTCTGCGGTCACGTTCACTGAAAATTTATCACATTTAACAGATCTGTTTCAGAACTTTGTATGTGAATAACTGTGCATATTCATATCATCAACATTAGTTCAAGCTAGTGCAGCTGCCAAGTTGGTTCATCTAGTCCTCCCCAAATAAACTTAAATTATATCTTTCCAAAAACCAAAGTCTACAAACATTCGGAAATGAGCATCCCTGTGATCTACACTTCCTCAGAAACACGTACTCCTTCCGCAGATTCATCAGCGAAGGAAGGAAGCGGCTCCTCTCTTCCACCTGAGAACGCACAGTGCTGGGGGGATTCCACAATGAATTAAACGCTTAACAGAGGCCGGGCAGAAGCAGCCTCGTTTTCTTTGCAGTGCCCAGGTAAAAGGTTGAAATAGGAAGCTGGGTGAGAGGATGTCAACTAGGCACAGAACAAACATTTTCTTTACCAAAAGAGAGACTCTCGCCACCTCCGGAGCTGCTGGAGGAGAGTCCACATCAAGTAAATGGTTGTTTTGGTTTGGTTTTTTGGTGCTCTTTTGCTTGCTTAAATGAAGGTCCCATCAAATCAAATAATTTTTTTATGGTGGGGTGTTTTTCTGGTGCTGATGAGGAAAAAGGCGACTGGCATACCGGACCTATTCTAAAGGAAAGAACTGGAGGGTACGTGCTGAGGAGCGCCCACGCCCATTTCCCACGGCAGCGTTACTCTGCAGGCAGCGATCATTCGTAACGCGCGAGTGGGTAAAGCCAGTCCAGTCTTTAGCGGTCACAAAAGTGCCAACAAACGATCAGAAACTGCGATAAAAGTAGATTTACTAGGTTTTCTTTATATTTTACAGATCTGTTGAAAATACGCAGCGTAACCTGGCAGTTACTGCTTTTGGTATGGGAAAACTCTGTGATTTGTAACTTAATTCCTCCTCTTTTTCCCGTGCATCGAAGAAATTTTCTGAGATCTGAAAACTACAGAATTTGGACTAATATGACATTATGTCTAAAGTAAAGATTTTTTTTAGACATAACTGGCTGATCTTTATTTTATCTTTTATATTTTAAACTTTTCAAATAAATGTATATTCGCTGCTCGAACACACACTGAAAACGCAGCGCCAGCCAGTTCTCGAAGTCCTGACCGTGAACGTCCGCCTG
>NW_010429693.1:552-848 GCF_000710305.1 Buceros rhinoceros silvestris | reverse complement strand
CGTGTCCAGCTGTCCCCCCGCAGGCGGCTGCGCGCCGTGCGTTCGCTCTGACCTGCCTTTGCCCAGGTGCAGGGGCTCTTCTCTGCCGTGAGAAACTTCAGCCGTTTTTCCACGATCCTCCCCCAGGCGGTGTCTGTACGCACACCTCAGTGTTACCCGTGTTAACGTGCGTCCCTAATTCTAAAAAATGTTTAATCATAGGATGGCATAGGATTTGCGTAGGGTTGCAAAGACCTTTAAGATCACCAAGTCCAGCTGTTATCGCAGGACGGCCAGGCCACCCCTAGCCACACCTA
>NW_010429693.1:0-428 GCF_000710305.1 Buceros rhinoceros silvestris | reverse complement strand
GCGACTTGCCCGTGCCCCCCCTAGCATCCCCTTCACGTCCGGTCGACAGCTCCAGCGATGGGGACTCCACCACTGCCCTGGCAGCCTTGACAACCCCTTCGGGGGAGCGATTTTACCTAATCCCCAGCCTGAAGCTCCCCTGGCACAGCCTGAGAGCGTTTCCTCGGGTCCTACCGCTTGTTACTTGGGAGAAGAGACCGGCCCCCACCTCTCCAACAACCTCCGTCCTGGTAGGTGCGGAGAGCGCGCAGGTCTCCCCGCAGCCTCCTGCTCTCCGCGATCAAAGCCTGAGGAGGTTCTGATGTAGTTGTATTTTACACATATGTAACTACTGATGTCGTTAGCAGGTTGCCCCTGCGCCCGCCACCTCCCCGCACCCGGGCGAGGGCGGTTTTCCGGCTGACACAGGGCGCGCTGCGCGGGGGCTG
>NW_010429692.1:2214-5181 GCF_000710305.1 Buceros rhinoceros silvestris | reverse complement strand
GGTGCAGGCTCCTCAGCGTGCGGGTTGGCGTCGTGGGTTGTTTTGCCGGGGGTTTTGGCATGCTGCAAGGCCGGGATGCGCTGGGTGCCGGCTGCAGGGGAGCTGCAGGAGGACACGGAGTCACGGTGAATGGTTTGCTGGGAGCTGGGGCAGTTGAGCCCTGGGAGATCTGCCGAAGGGAAGGCAGGGCCGGTTGAGTCCTTGAGCTGCCCACGGGCGTTCAACAGTTCCTTGTAGGCTGGGAGGAGGGATTGGGAAAGGCAGCTCTGGCCCGATTACCCCCTGAACCTCACACACGTGCCCCAGTCCTGGCCAGTGTCCCCTCACCCTCGGCACCAACGGTTTCCCCCCCGGGGCCCAGACAGTGCGGTGAGTTCCCCGACCTTTGCCAGGAGCCACAGTCTGGAGCTGGCCCTCCCTCCCTGGAGTCACTGTGCAGGACACAAAGCCACATCGATCCCAACCCCCGTGTCACACCCCCAATTCCCCACTCCAGAGGGACCACCGCGGGCTCCGATGCCTCTTCTGTCCCTACCAGACGCTGCTGGCATCTGGGCAGCGGGAGGGAGGCTGCAGGGGAAGGGCTGGATGTGCCTTACCTGGGAGCTGAGCTGCTGTTGAAAGTGATGGGAAAACGGGCTTTTCCCTTCCAGTCTGGCTGTTTCAGGCTCTAATTTCCTCCCCCAGGACGAGCTGCTTCCCTAGAATCTTCACAGACTCACCAGGAGGCAAAGAGACCTATAAATCCTGGGTGAAATGGGAAGAAACCACCGTTAAAATGCCTGAGGGGTCTGTGAGCAGGGCAAGGCAAGGATCAGGCTTTCTACCCCAAGCTAGCACTTTCTTCCCAAAATTTCCCCAAAGCTGCATCGACCCCAGATAACTGCTACATCCCACCTGGCTTTTACTCCGAAGCGGTGTTACGTGGTGTGAGGGTCAGAGCCAGCCGCTCTCCTGGTCTCTTCCTCTCCCTCGGGGTGCCTGGGGGACAGAGGAGATGGGGTGAGCTGTGAGCAGCGGAGCCGACTGCAGCCCGTTCTAGGAGAAAGCTGTAACTTGCTGCAAGAAAGGGCAGCTTTGCATCGACAGAGCCGAGCCCTCGGTGACAACAAAACCCTCCTTCTCCCCACGTCCCCCCACTCTGCAAAGCAGAGGGGGTGAACATCCCTTGCAAGGAGGACCAAGCGCCTCAGCTCAAGTCCCACGAGGTGTTGCTGCAGCACAGTTTAGCCTGGAATATGCTGATTTCAACCAGAAATTCTTTTTCTCCTTTTTTGCCAGAAAATAAATCTGTCAGGCAAGTCCTCGATCACCCACTCTCTCCAGCCAGCTGTCCCTTTATCGTGGCCCATCCTTCCCCTGGGCTTTGGAACTAGGTCAGTGAGCAACATCCATCAGCGACTGAAATTCATAGAAAGCAGATATGACCCTGGGTACTTCGGCACGGCCCAGCTTTGCCTTTTCAGCACCCACCTCACCCAGCCCGGAGCAGCGTGACCAGAGGAGCAGGCAGTGCCCAAGCACGACCCTCCGAGAGACCCAGGGCTCTGCCAGCAGCGCTTCCCTGCATCCTTCTGCTGCGTTGGTGTTCATGGCTTTGCACCTTCGCTACCTGGTAGGGACTGGATGTCTTTGAACCTCTATCCCCTGCCAAACTTGGCTGAAATAAGCCAGCAGGCTCAAAAACCATCTGGGGGAGCAGCCACACGCGCGTGTGCACGTACACACACACACAGAGCGCGATGGCAGCGCACTTATTGCCTGTGGAAACCAGGCAAGGGAGGGAGCAGCTCCATCCTGTGATTCTCAACCTCGCTCTGCTGTCAGGGTTGTTCTCTGCCTGGTGGTAAAAGGGAATTTGTCCTTGAAGGGTTGGGACCAGGTCTTGGGACAGAGCTTGTCACATCCTAGGGAACGTGGCTGAAACAAGTCCAGGAACCTCCTTCAGCTGCCGAAGGAGCCCTGCAGAGAGCAGAGAGGTGGGTAAAACCGGTCCCCACCTGCAGGTACCCAGCTGGCTTCTCCGCTCGTGAAGCACAGCTCCTTCTCAGTGCTAGAATTTGGGGTCACTGTCAATAACTCGCTCAAAAATCAGAAGAAAAAGCCAGAGACGCTCTCTGAGTCACTGGCATGTTGTTACCAAGGACACTAAGGTTCCTGATTTTGAAGAAGAGATTAATTACACTCTACAAATAGACTTTTTATCTGCATTGAAGAGCAGCGAGAGCGGGTTCTTTTAGCGTGGCTCATTATGTATCAGCAGGTAGTATTGTGACAGATGTAGGAATCCAGTCGCATTGTCACTGGGGTTTAGTCATCAGCAAGCTGCCTTCCCCGGGTCAGCTCCTCGGGAGGATTTGTAATATTTACATAGCACTCGGGGCTGGCTTCTTTATTGCTGGAGTCTGTATTCACTCGTCAGTCTCTCATTATGCATGTGCCAGTATTAATTGCATTTAGAAATGAGATTCTAAAGGAGGAGTGAGAGCTATTTAGACCTCCATTCAGCTTGAAAGACAGCAGCCTTCTGTGTGACAGCTCTCGAGATGTGCTTGTGCTCGGCTTTCTCTCCAGCTGAAAAGCAGGTGTTGGAGTGAGTTGGTGTCGGAGCCACGGTATCAGCACTGCCTTTTGTGCATGCCCAGACATTTATATAACCGACAGTATAATGACTCCGCAGAAGTGGCACAGGATTGACCCTTCTGGTACTGGATTCAAACGCAGCGAGGTGGAGAGCAGATCTGCTCCCTGCTGTACAGACAGAGGGGGGAAAGCGATGCTAAGCCTTGTCTCCCGTGGAAAGAGGAGGGGTATTTTCTTGCTGCTGGATTTGGGGGTTATTTATCAGCTCGGCTGTGCCTGCAGCACTTTGGAGCTGTGTATGTGGCCTTGCTAATGTATTTAAAGTCGTACAGAAATTCAGCTGACACTTGTCTGTGCATGCCTGCTGCGCGCTGATTGCTCCAG
>NW_010429692.1:0-2068 GCF_000710305.1 Buceros rhinoceros silvestris | reverse complement strand
GCCATGTGCCGCCGCTGCCGGCTGCCAGCCATGCCTCAGTGCTGGAAATGAGGAGGTCACGTCCTGCTTCCCAGAGGAGACTGAGCTGGAAGGTTAAAGCCAGATGATGCCAAGCTACCAGCTCTGTTTTCTCCAGCCTGAGGTGCAGAGGGTCTATTCTCGCCTTGCAGCACAGCGTGGGGGGTGCAGCAAGGGTGTTCTCGTTGGGGGAGAGATTAGCACAGGCACCACCAAATGCTCCCTCTGTCTGTAGCCCTGACTCCTGTTCCTGGGAAAATAATCCCCTTGGGGCCTGGGGGATCGTGTCCAGCCTGTTGTGAGAGGCCTGAGAAAGCAGCAGTAAAGGCAAATCCTTTTTCACTTCCCTGAGCACCTCCTTTGCTTTGCCCTAGTCCAGCCCTGCCCCACCAAGCCCCTGACCTGATCCCTCTCCAAGAGCTCTCCACAGAGGATGTCTCCCCTCACAGACCTGGCTGTGCCCAGCAGGCTCCGTTGGGTGCTTCTGTGCTCCTTTGGGTGACCGCTACCCTGTGTCACCTGCACTGGAACGGCACCGCGACCAAACCCCAGGGCCAGCGGTAACTCTACCAGCACAAACTCACACGCTGCTCAGGAGCGGGTGATGAGCAGCTCCTGCCGGGGAGGGACCAGAGGAGAAGAACATGAGAAAGGCAAACAGAGCAGGCATCCGTAACCAGCCCTGGCCCCCGGCCAGGACCTTCTCGTTAAATAGTGCATAAAACAAAGAATACGTTGCTGCTTGCTGAGGAAACCAAGCACCGAAGCTCGAGGAGTCTCCCTTGACCTTCCTGTCCCCTAACGAGGAGGTTAGTCCAGGGCAGTATTTCAGTTTGCTTTTCACCCCCAGCGAGGGGGGGATAGCAGACCCCACAGCTGGGCTGGTGGAGGAAACCCTTCAAACCTCTTCTTTTGAGGTGGTGGCAGCCAGCTCCAGGAGCCAACCCTAACCCCACAGACCCATGGCTGTGCCCCCCAGCCCTGCGAGCATGGGCCAAGGACAACCCACAGTGTCCCTGGCAGCCCCAAGGCGTATAAATAGAAGACAGGACGTGAAGGAGGTCAAGTGAGCAGCGGATTTCACATAATCTGATCTTGCCTGTGCTTGTTCATTTGTGTCCTTTGCCCAGGACACAGGCTCTGCTTCGCACGCGGGGACGTCAGAGGGGCGTTCCTGCACTCAGGCAGGTTTATCCTGTGGAACTTGTGGGCTCCTGTCTTCACTGTGTGCTGACACAGGGGACACCTTTAATCCAGGCATCGTCCAGACCAGCACGAATATGGAAAATCCTGGTCTTGTTGCTGTGTGGGGTCCTGGTGCCTGCCCAGCCTGAGCCTCATCCTCTAACTCACCAAAACCAGCTGGATCAAAACTGGATTGGGGCTCTGGTGCCTCGGGTCTGTTCATGGTCTGGAGGATGCTGCCTGCCCTCCACTGTGCCCATCCAAAGCCTCAGTCCTTCTGCCTTGGTCAGCTGCACCACTTCTCCCCAGTTCCTGGCTGACAACACCTCTTTCTCTTGCTTCTGCTACTTCTCTTTTCCGGAATGCAAAAGGCTGGAGTCAGATTCGCTCCCAGTATAAAGCTGTCAGTGGAACTGCTCTGATTTATGCCAGTGAAGAGCAAACAAAGATGAATGTCCAAAACAGAGCAAGTAGAAAACCTGTTAACTGCCACTGGTCTTTAATGGTGAGAGCAATTAATCTCCGAAAGAACTAATCTAGTGGCATGAGGCTTCTCGGTCGGTGTCTGCGTCCGGACCAGGTGCCCATCTGAAAGCTGCAGCAGGCTCGGAGGAAGCTTCTCCCGTCCATCCAGAAGAGCAAACAAAGATGAATGTCCAAAACAGAGCAAGTAGAAAACCTGTTAACTGCCACTGGTCTTTAATGGTGAGAGCAATTAATCTCCGAAAGAACTAATCTAGTGGCATGAGGCTTCTCGGTCGGTGTCTGCGTCCGGACCAGGTGCCCATCTGAAAGCTGCAGCAGGCTCGGAGGAAGCTTCTCCCGTCCATCCAGTTGTGAGTCTGGCCCCTCCTCCCCGGGGCAC
>NW_010429691.1:58781-59357 GCF_000710305.1 Buceros rhinoceros silvestris | reverse complement strand
CCGCGGGGGAGCGAGGGAGCGGCCCGGGCTCCGGCTGCCGGGTCCCGCCGGCTCCGGGGTGGGTGCAGGGGCCGGTGCGGAGAGGAGTGTGGAATTTTATGCACCCGCCGCTTTGGAAAACGTGCAGTTGTGTTGCTGGCCTTCTAAAGGAGCTTTATTACTGAGGAGCGTTTTAAACATTTAAAGCATTTTAATGCTTCCACTAAATCCCTATGAAACTATTTCAGTGGTAATTAAAAATGAAGATTACAACTATTGCCATAAATCCCTTGCATTCAACTAATCAGAGATTTTAAAAACCTGGAAAAGATAGCAATGACTCAAGTTTTGATCGTGTTATTTTTGCACATGCACTTTAGATCCATCCATGTGGATGTTTTTGATTGGAATTTCTAGTCATCTTTAACAGTAAAAAAGCACCCCAGAGAGTTATTCCTTCTATATTTGACATTAACTTTCTAAAGGAAGTTTAACGACTAACGCAGCCATAACTGCAAAACTTTCTTTGTGGTTTGAGAATTGCAGTAATTTGTGGGGCTAGTGACACCAGTGGGTGTGGATGCGACTGCTTGACTG
>NW_010429691.1:58169-58594 GCF_000710305.1 Buceros rhinoceros silvestris | reverse complement strand
AGGAATGAATTCTACACTGTCTCTTGCTGTCCACTTGATCATAAGTACCTGCTTCGATTTAATTTTCTGCTAATGCCATAAAATTTTACTTAAGTAGAGAGGTTGCAAAGATTACTGCCGGTCTGTGCACTTGGAATCTTGTCGTCTGAGCTGCTGGGAGCTTTGTTTTTACAGGCAAACAGGTATTTGAGAAGTCTTCCCATACAGCTAACGTCACAACAGTATTTTGAAGCTCTGTCTGTATCGACAGTGTAAATATATATATCTTTTTTTATCCTGTCCTATATTTAGTGTAGAACAATGCATGGTTTAACCCGAGGCAGCCACCCTGGTCCCAGCCCCTCCTACCCCTACTGCAGCCAGTGGTGGACCTTAAGAAAACTGCTGCGGCAGGAGGGGGTGGGGTGCACACCCCCCACCCGATC
>NW_010429691.1:31066-58078 GCF_000710305.1 Buceros rhinoceros silvestris | reverse complement strand
CCTGCTGCGGCAGGAGGGTGTGGTGCTCCCCCCCCCCAACAGATCTGCACCTTCTCCCCACCCGCTGGCTCTGTTTTCCCTGGAAGCATCTGCATTTGTGAGTGAGTGTGGGAAGATGTCTGCTCTCCATGCTGGCTTGAATATTCAGCTTTGTTGCCGGTTTATTATTGTGCTTCAGGTCTCGTTAGAAGTCTTGATAGAAGCATGTGCATATAAATGTAGTCATTAACACATTTATTATTTGCAAATTTACACTTAACTTTGGCTATTAAATAAACAAATGGGAACAGCCTGTACCAGAATTACTAAACTGCCTGAAATATTAATTTCAGTCAGGTCTTGAAGTGATGTAAACTGCTGTAACCACATTCAAATCAATGTTACCATGCAGTTTGAAAATCTGGCCACAGTATGTATCTGGGGAGGGAGTTTTATTCGTTCCTTTGAGGATGAACTCAGAGGAGTCTAGATTTAAAACCAAAGTGAAACAAACTATTATTAATTTTATGTATAATACGTATCTCAGCAGCACATACTATAAACCAGTATAAAAAACCTACAGCTCCTGGAAATCTTCATTTTTTTTGTTTTTTTCTTAAAAAAAAAATACATATTTCTGTAGTTTACAAAGTCTGACCCCATCAAAAAAAAATTAAAGTTTTTTGTAAGCTATCTTCATACTGTGAAAAGGTATAAAGGAACATGTTGAAGAGGAACAGTGTAGAGGAGTGTCAGGTAGAGGTCACTTAGCGTCTCTCTTGACTGGCTAGCCTGGAAGGGAAGACCTGAACACAGAACCGGGTGCTTAGGGTGGCTCCGGCTGGGATTCTCATAGGGGTGATGTGTAAGTCCCTGGTCAGTGTTCAGAGAAAGACACTTATCTCTGCAGCTCATTTCAGATGTTCTTGGAGGTTTTGTGCATATATATATATAGAGAGAGAGATAAACAAAGTATTTTTATGTGTATGTAGACACACATGAATACAATCACACAGAATGCACAAATTTAGAAAATAATTTCCATCCCTCTGCAGTGAAAATAAAGTTTTGTTATTGGCACTGTGTTGATAGTATGTTTTGAATGCTGTATTGGCAAATGCTCAAGACTTTCCATCCTTACAGGAAGCAGCTGATTCTTCCCTTCCCACTGCAAGATAGGGGAAGCATCGCTGGCCTGCTGTTACAGCAGGAGGCTCCAGCTTGCACTCGTGAGGAAACCTCCTCAGGCCCAGGGGTGAAACGCTTCGACCATTGTGGAAGCGGGTGGTCAAAAGCTGAAGGTTCCCTGAGAGTTTTGTGGCTGTGCAATGCAGTCAGGATCCTGGGTTTACAGGTCTCGTCTGTAATGATTTGGGTGTAGGGAGATTACTGGCTTTTCCAGACTGCTCTGCCTGGCAGCAATTGCTATGCTTCACTATCTCTCATTACCTATGAGAAGCTGTGAGAATCAACTTCTTGGTCCTCAGAGTATTCTGTCTTCCTTTAGTTTGTAAGTTGCTTAAAAGTTATTCGCAGCTGCAATAAATAGGCTGTGTTACCCTAATTTCTGTCCACGTGCTCGTCAAATCATATGTGCCAGCAGCCATCAATGTTTGAAATTATTGCATTATATTTCAATTATATCCCTTTGATGCTGGTAAAGACTGTTTAAGAATAAAATAGCAACCCTGCACCTAATGCAATCAAAGTTACCTCAAAACTGGTTTATACCATCATTGTTATTCAGTATGATTGAAAACATTTTGTATAATGCTGTTAGAATGACTTGCCAGTGAACAATACAATTTAATATTGGTTTTAATACACGCAAATGATTATTTAAATCCCCAAATGCTTAATGAAAATTTCAATGTAGTCTTATAAAAGAATTCATGGATGTGAGCTGGACAGCATGCAAAGAACAGTAGATTCTTCTGTTCCAGAACACAACCCGTAGTATGAGATATTTGTTTCTTACCTACCCTCTGGTTAAACAGATTCATGGCTCTATAAATATTTGACATGGTCTCTTTTTTCCTTTTTTCTTTCTTTTTTTTTTTTTTCCAAAGGAGATCTCAGAATTGTATTTTTAAGGCTCTGTCTGCACTGGGGAAGCTAATTCCCAGGGTTAGCAGCGAGAGAAGTCCTGGTACTGACAATTCTTCATGCTCAGACCTATTTATTTTTAGCACCACTTCACCATAATGAAAACAAGCTGCGCTGAGTAGCAATGGGGATTTCTCCTCCTGACCTCATCCTCTAACCTCATTTTGACTGTTTTAATTTCTGAGCTCCTATATGGACTGTGTTCCCAGCAAGCAAAGGGGTGAGACATGGAGAAGAGAGGTATGATGAGGGGAAGTGCTAACAGGGTCATTTGATTAGTTGCTTGTTTTGTTTTGTTTTTGATCAGAATGTACTGAAAGTCTACTTGCATTGGGAAAGTAGAAAGCCAAAGGAAAGCAAAAAAAAAAAAAAAAAGGCAAGGGTTCTCAGAAGGGAGGTTGGAAGAAGAGGTATGTGAGAGTCATGTCAGGAGGGCGGAGATCCCACCTTCCTGTCCAGATCCACACGGATCAGCTGAGTCAACTAGGAAAAAAAAAAAAAAAAAGGCAAGGGTTCTCAGAAGGGAGGTTGGAAGAAGAGGTATGTGAGAGTCATGTCAGGAGGGCGGAGATCCCACCTTCCTGTCCAGATCCACACGGATCAGCTGAGTCAACTAGGAAGGAAGAGTCTCTTCCCTCTGACCCTTGCTCTCCTCACTGCACCTGGTGATTTTTTCAGTCTAAATAAGCTATATGTGCTGGAGACTAATATGTGCAAAGAACTCACCTGAGATCAAAAAAATCATTTTGCTTGTAAGCCACCAAGCAACAGTAGATGGTAATACATCTGAGTCACTAGTAAAATAGGTTAGATTTGAATTAGTGACCTATGATGAAAAATTCCATATGCAACCAATGCTCCCTGGAGAGATGCATTGCCCTTTTCTCTGTGTGATCATTAAGAGAAATTTTTTATCTCTCCAGCTTATGCATTAAGTGCTAAAGGAAGGAAGAGAGAGAAGGTATACAGAAGAAACACCATGCTGTAAAACTGTACAAACTTGCTAGTATTTGTGTAGTTTTATATTTTCTCAATTTTTGCCGAATTTTTTTGAAGTCAGGGTTTGCTGTGCAAGAGAAACCTGGCGCCCAGGTTGCAATGTGAAATCGTGACCAAAAAGCAGTTCTTTTTGCTGACTGGCTTCCCCGCCCCGATTGATACAAAATCATCAAGGGCATGCCGGTATTTTAACCGCTGATGCATCTTAGCTTTGGGCAGCAAAGGAAGCATGCGTGCAGGAACCCCTAGTCTCTCTGGTCTGTTCTCACCCTCCTTTCATTTCTGAAACTTCCATTTGCTGGTCCATCACCACTTCCTTTTTCACCATGTTGCTCATGGAGGGTTGTCTTTGCTACCCAGTGGAAGGGGGAACCTGGCCCTAGTGGCTTCACTCCATTGAATTCGGTAGAGTAGACGGCTTTGCATCCCCTGCAGCATTTAATTCGCCCATTGCCACCCTTTCTTCTTCCTGGGGTGCCAAGGGGGGATTGTCAGCTGAATCGACAGCATGGCACAGCTCCTCCGCGGCACACTCGCTCAGGCACACTCAAGTGCCACTGTAGTGTGTGCCCTTAAGCTCAAACTATTCCACTCTGAAAATTGCTTTGAGATTTTAAATTGCTTTTTTGATCCTCTGGGATGAAAAGTTCTATATCAGTGTATTACTATTAATGACAATAAATTATTCTTGAGGCGGTGGGGCTGCTTTGCTTCCTGTGGAGCAAAATGGCCAAGTGCTTTTCCGTGAGTACACCCAAAATGCGAAATACCATGGATGAGCCCAGCGGCTGGGCAGCCCCATGTTTCATCGCTGTGTGTGCATTTTGCTCTCTGAAAACACTGCAAAAAAAGGCTCCCCGAAGAGGAGGCACACCATACTGCTGGGGGCACGCTCCCAGGCGGCAGGACTAGTGCCAGCCCTGCGGCTTGCCGACAGCCTTTGCTGGGAGCCGGCTGTACCAACACCCTCTTTGAGAGGCTCACTGAAGTGCCGCCTCAGTGGCTGAAACGTTTCCACCGTTTGTTTTTCTGGGATCCCTTCCAGTTCCTCTGAATCGGCCTTTTGTTTGCCCACCTCCCCCGGCTTGTGCACGGACCCGCGGCACGCCCCAGGCCTCCACCGCTCACTTGTGCTGCTTGGCTGGGGGGTTGTTTGGGACCAACAAATGGTTCATTACTACAAGTTGAAGAAGGAAGAATGAGCCACTATGCTGCCTATGGAGAAGCTTGTTTTTCCTTACCGTACTGCTGTCTTTTTAAATATTCAGGATTTATTGTTTTGAAAGATGCTCTGTGCACAGGCGTATTTCAAAAGACAGAGGGGCGGACAGTGGTTAATATGTGTTCTGACATTTCGGGAGCACTGTTAACAAAGTGAGCTTCACAAAGATGCATTTCAACCAGGAACAATAGAAATGTTTAGCGTGATGGATCTGTGGCCAGGCACAAGCGGGAACAGCTTTGCACAGGCTCGAGAACGAGAGAAGTGGAGAGATGACGAGTTGTGTAATGGCAGATTTGTGCAGCAGTGCTTTTCCTCCTGTTTTTATAGCAGAGAGGCAATGGCAAATCGTTTAGTGACAGGGAGCCTGTTTTCTGAAAGAAATTCAAACACTGGAGAAAAAAAGGAAAAACCAGTTGTGAACCAGCCACTTCATATGAAGTTTTTTAAGGTTGAATGAAAGCCAAATTATGAAAAGAGCTCTTATTACTGTAATTTCGTGCAAAATGTTTTTATTTATTAATCTGAGAACAAACAAGGTGAGAAGGCCAAAAAAAAAAAAAAAAAAACCACTACCCTAAAAAGCACCAAACCAGCCCAAAAAACCCAGCAAGAAGTCTTTTTTTCTGTCAACAAAACCTAAAGGGAATTAGGTAGGTGATACTTTGGCAAAGAGAGGCATGGAAACTGGCCAGAGGGCTAGCGGTGGGTTTATCCAGGTCTAGCCCAGGGAAGTTCCTACTTCACAGCGAGCGCTTCTAGGCAGTCTTCTGATAGAGCTGCTGATAATAACTAGCTGAAGAAGTGGATATCCACTGGTCAGCGAGGCAGTGGCCCTGCGGCACAAGGTCTCTTTCATCAGCACTATCCGAAGCAGGACTTGCAACCCCCCCTCCTTGCCTCAAGCTGCGTGTATCGCCCCTGTGGTTCTGCCAGCTGGGTTCAAAACAGCTTGCAAAGCTGGTATGGATGCCAAGGCCGCTGTACTCTGCAAACTTGGCTGAGGTATGTGGAGCCTGTTGTTGCTTACTCATGTTTTCGTAGGTAGTAAAGTACTTCTTGTCCCCATGTGTGCATGTGTCCCATTTTCACACGTGCGTTTCTGCCTTTTCCCGGAGTGTGGAGATGGCTGGGTTTTTAATGGTAAGCTGACAATAAGCTGGTAAGATTGTCCTTCCTTTCTACTGCTCTGAAAGGAAGCAAGTGCAGTCAGTCCTCTGGAGATCAGGAAAATGTTCGGAGCAACAGAAAACTCTTCTTCCCCTCTTTGAAAGAGGACTACAGCAACTGTGGGCTGCTGGGGGAGATTTGTTAGGAAATTCTCTTGGAGAGTTTGGTGGAGAGTATTACAGCTGAAAAATGTCATTTCTCTGAAGAAGGTTAGAAGAATGATGAAAGGAAAGTCCCTTTTACTCAAGCTGTTAGCAGGCAGCACTGGTAAGAAAAGAGCATTTAGGTTTCATGTGCCTTTTTTTCTTTTGCTTAAATGCAATTTTCAAATTGCATTTAATTTTCAAGTAAATTAACATGACTTTTTCTATCCAGCAAGTGCTGGGCTAGGTACTACCCACTCTGTGCCTATGTGTTGGCAAGAAACAGGAGGGGAATACTGAAAAGGTAGAGGAGCATTTTCTTTTCTGTACGGCTGAGAGCACTTGTCTGAAGAGAGCTCTGTGAGTTCAGCACCCGGGCAGCTTTCCCATCTTCTAGAAGTGCACGGGTAGGTAAGATAACTAGGGGAGCAGTTATGAGCTCCCCTGGATCTGTTCTGAATTGCACAGATGGTGGATTGTGATCCTGTGCTCAAATGTAGCACTGGGTGTGCACATGCCCTTAAAAGATGCTAATTTGGAAAGCTAGTCTTAAGAGATGTTCTTGTGGACAGACGTAAGTGATGGAGATAGTAGAATTCCCTGTAGCTGTCAGTAGGGACTGCTAGTGTAATCAAATATAAACAGAGTTTATGGAATTTTGGTATTATAGGCCAGACTCTTCATGGAATTGCTCTGTTTTGACCACAGCTTCCAAGGACAAGAGGTAAATGCATAGGAAGTGCAGGTTACTGCAGGATACAGTATCATTATGGAAAAGGTGGATATAAAAAAAAAAAGACTAAACCACTCTAAGTAGACCACAGCTAGTCCACATTCTAGCTGGAATTAAATGTCCATTGCAGCAAAACATCCTTAAGAATGTTAGACTAGCATACAGGAATTTACAGGCTTCATCAGTAAAATGGAAGAACATAGGCCCAAAGATCTGGTGTTACTACTGAAAGCTCTAAATTAGACCTTGGGGACAATAAAGGGTTCAGATTTGCATGGATGATTTTTTTAAATTAATTTTTTTCTGGGAACTGACTGCAGTTGTCTGCTGCTCAAAGATGGGAGGAGTGGATGGCCAGGGATCTATTCTCTTTTTGTATCTGCTTTTCTTGATTTCCTTTTTTTTTAATGAGCCGAAAATAAAGGAACCCCTAATGAGCATTAACAGAATAGAGGCTGAAAATGGTAACAGTGAAGTAGACCGCTGGTAATCTTTTTGCACGGCACTGTGTGTGTGTTATTTCATTTAAAAAAAAAAAAAAAGGCAAGCTATGTAGTCAGTCTAATTATTAGGAAATTAAGAGTGAGAGGGAAGTCAGGCAGAACCGTTCTACTCAGAGGGAAGCAAACATATGGAATAAGTTGTAGAGCAAAGCTATTAAAAGCAGTATGTGAGTTGCAGAGAGACAAAGAGGGTGACATGTTTATGGTGAACAGGGAGGGGTTTCTGAAACCACAGAAACAGATGCAGGTAAGGGTGGTTGAAATAAATTTAAAGGGAATGGACTGGATTCTGTGGGCATAGCATCCTTTTCTTGTGTGATTGAGTTTGTACACACCTATAGGGTAAGGGAGAAATGTATTTTTACATTGAATTTTCAAGTTAACGGCGTGCTTTTAAAAAAATAAAGGACCATGGGGGATGGAAGACTTCATTTTTCTTGCAGCAACTGTTTCAAGGACTTTCATTTTACATCTGCTAGACCATTGCTAGACTCTGGTGACACTGGTTTCAGTGGATCTGGATGTTTTATACAGGCGAGTACGTGCTTGTGCAGGTCTGCTCTTTCCTCTGAAGACAGTGGGTATCCTATTGGAAAACAAGATCTGCTGGTGCTGTGATTCTGGCACGTTAGCAAGGTACACAGCAGAAGCAGAAAGCGTATGATGAGGGTGTCATCTTCACAGCACTCTATGTGTGAAGGGTTCAGCCCTGCCTGGAGACACTGGCTTTGCTAGCCTCAGTGAGACTGCTGAGCTGAGGGGTGGACAGCCTGCACAATTTAGAAATTAAGCATCCTTGTGACACAGGAAATTAATTGAGAATGGCCTCTGCCTTTCCAAGAAATGGTCAGGATGCTTCCTTTTTTTTTGTCTCCCAGTTTTGGGAAGAGTCTGGGCTTTCTTTAAATGGGAATTTTAATGATCTGAGGACTGCCAGGGAGTCCGGCTTCCAGTCCTTCCTTTCCCGGCAAAATCGACCTCTTCCAGGAGACAGCTCTGATCACAAAGATAAGGCTGTTTCCTGCGAAACCATCCCCTGCCCCCTGGGGTGTCCTTTGTGAAGTGTGCTGA
The DNA here is from genome assembly GCF_000710305.1 of Buceros rhinoceros silvestris. NCBI lineage: Eukaryota > Metazoa > Chordata > Aves > Bucerotiformes > Bucerotidae > Buceros > Buceros rhinoceros. The sequence goes on along the minus strand of NW_010429691.1, from coordinate 50,152 downwards.
AATGAAGAGCAGAAGGACAGATCCTTTGGTCCAAAGCAATAGCAAGAAAGAAAGGAAGCGTGACCTAAGTTCCCCTAATTATGGCTCTGAACACAGAGATCCAAGGCCTGAGGTCTGGTCTTTGCCCCCACACTATTTTTTTTCCTTGATGTGAAACAATCCCGTAAGTGTGATAGCTGGTTTGTGGGTATCCTAGCAATGGTAACGTGCAGCCTGGAAAGATTGTCTGCTGCTTTGCATCAGAGCTCTCCTTATTTTGTGATTAAATGTCCCACGTAACATTAATCACTAATCTCTTGGGTCTCAGAAATTCCTGGCTTCTTGACCAAAAAGTCAAGCTAATATTTAAAACCTCTGATAGATTGTTTACTAATATAATTAACAAATGCCTAGGGGACAACATAGTATAGGACATTTTTCACTTTTAAGATTGTGTCTTTTACAAATTGATAGCAAATACCATATTTGAAAAGCTGTATCAGGTCTTAAGCTGGGAAGAGCCAGCCCTGGTTGTGAGCCAGGCCCGGCCATGGTATGATTTAGTCTTCCCTATTCTTTAAAAGAAAGGGTCTGCGTGTTTCCCAAGAAAAAAAAAAAATCATCAATAATCTGTTTCTGCATCTGCTGAAACCATTTTCTATTAGTAGACACGTAAGCAATGATTAATTAATTGCTTTTTTCAGCTTTAAGGTTTGTGCAAGCAGCTGTGGGAAGAGGGGGTTTTGGAGCTGGTCTTCTGCCTGTCATTCACGTGGTTGACAACTCCATCTCTCTAGAAGGCCATAGAATAATGTATTTCAAAATAAAAAGTCAGTTAAGGGAACATTCATCACTTTGAGAATGTGTTCAGAGAGGGTGTCAGGCATGTAATTCAAGAGCACTTCAAAGTAGGGCTCGTGAGAGAAGAATTAACAGGAGAGAAGCTCAGCCAGTACTCCCTGCATCCTTCCTTACCGAACTTCTCCGAACAGGAGAGATGTGGCTTTTTGTCTCTGTCTCAGAGACTCTGGGTTCAGCGTTACCAGCCGTGCCTGAGCACCGCTGTCTTTTAGCAGTGGTGCGGGTGCAGCCAGCCAGCGATGCCCTTCCTTCTGTGCCACCCTTCCTTGGACAAAAAGGGACAGCACTGATCTCGCTCATGGTATTTTTGTACTTGAAATGGCTCCATTAATGTGGCATCAGTGTGAGGTAAGCACTGGGTCTGGAGTGCGCTTGCCAGCTGGTATCCCACGCTCCCGTGCTAAGAAAAGACAACAGATGCAGTGATGTGGCTCTGTGGTGTGTGCTGTTGATTTGTCAGCAGCAGATGTTTCATCCTTGAATCACTTGCACACTCCTGCTTTAGAGCTTGATCTTGACGGTTGCTTCACTCTCATGCTCCCACTGCTACAGCCGCCATTCAAATATGAAATTTTGGTGTCCCAGTACAAACTGGTGGTGGTGTGCTATGACTGTGAGACCCCACTCACTAGCCCAGAATCTAGCCTGTGAGTGGTCGGAGGGGTACTTGAGTCCGTCAGCAAACTGAGTACTTTTTATGTTTTCTGAGTAAGAAACCAGGGTGCAAGCAGCACGTGTTAAATTGCTCTCAATGCTGTTGGAGGATGATATAATCAGTTCTTGTCTCAGTCTTTCTTGCTGTTTTTTACCTGTCGTAGCTTTGGATCAATGTGAAGACATTATTTCTCTTATCTTGCTGTTTCTGTGCAATGCTGTTCTGGGTCTCCATCTGGGTAGACCCTTCCATTGTTCTGTGACAAATGTGTATTTTGGTCTCCCCATGATCTTATATAACATGTCTATCAATGCATAGAAGCCAGTGGGAGTTTTAAACCCAACTTCTCTTGATTAGGAATAGGAATATTAATTAGGAATAGAAATGCATCTTAGATGCACTTGTGCCGTAAGTTGAATGCTGTTTTCTGAAATCGTGTCACCTTGGGTCTAGGCACATACCGTGTGTCAGTGTTGCTGAGCAGACGACTTCAACAATTGCTGTATGCTATCCCCAACCCCAAAATGTCTGACAACTGCACACAAGAGGATCAAGGTGCTATCAGTGAAACTAATGGCTGTTTTCACCTATAGATAGCTGGTAAATGAGAATTGCTCACCGATTTCTCAAAAGAGGGAAGTGTTAGAAACTATTATCTAAAAGCTTTCTGCCTGACAGCATTAATTTCCTATTCATTTCATTAAAGGGACATTTTTCGAGAGACTTGTAAATTACAGTGTGCTCCTAGCAGAATAATAGCTTCAGGAAAAAAACATGTAATAGCTCTCCTTAATCAAAATAAGGGCAAGTTGTTGTTTATCCAGCTGAAGAGCTGGGGATCACTAAAGCTTGATTTCTTTTTTTTTTTCACATTAAACAGTTGGATATTTTTTTGAATTACGTTTTAAGAGAAGCATGAGTATATTTCAGTAAAGTACATGCCTATTTGGTTGTTCTCAACATGTTCATGCTTGATGCTTTTTTTATTTCTACACCCTGTCCATGTCCTTCCTTGGCTATGACGTGAGAGCCAAAAAGTTTTGAAACTGTTGGATAAAACAGAATTCTGCCCCAGCGGGATAATCTAGCAGATATTAGCATTGTTTAGATAAAAGATGATGTTGTTTCGATAAAACCTCCTGCAAGAGCTGAATGATTCTTGTCTTAGTCATGTAATAGATCAGGTGGAGTTTCTGCTGGCACTTGCACTGTAATGCTCAGGATCCGCTCGCACTACCTCTGCGCATGTGAATAATTAACACACGGTGGAAGGAGATCCAGCATTAGACCACTGATTGTAGTGGGACTTTTTAGAGAAGAGTGAATGCAATCTGACTGAAAATAGCTAGGACTGTTATCAGTAAAGACATTTAGACACCAAGTCTAGATTCCTATAGTTATTTAGAAAACAAAGTTCATTTAAAGTTAGTATGCAAAAAAATTATTTTTTGTCTGCTTTTAATTGTGTTTTAGATAGTTTGTACTGTGGAGTTGTGGTTCCTCTTGCATTATTTTCTGTGCTTTGCAATTAAGAACAATTTTATTCTGCGTTATAAAGCCTGTAGGTTTAATTAAGCCTCAGTTTACCACAAAGAGTTTTATTTTCATTATAGATAAATAAAATAAAGGAAAGAGAATTTAATTAAAAGAAAATAAATACATTTTGGAAATAATGCAGCAGTTTAGTAGCTGTAATCCCTTGCTTATTGCTTGTGTACTTATGAGGACTGGCAGCATATTATGGTGTATCTTAGTACCTCCAAAGACCTGGGTGCTTGTGCACTTTCCTAAAAAAAAAAACTATGACACGGTAAAGCTAGGGGCTAGTTTTTGAAAGTTCAGTAAGTGGAGTTCGTTTTTTGGAGTGTGCTGCACTGGATTTTCAGAAATGCAGGTGATTTCTGTTGGTAAATTTGTAGTGTGGTGGTTGGGTGGAGGTTGGAAGGGTTATGTAGAGATGGGGCAGGACTGTAGTGTAACTGGTTGCAGACTATCACAAGCACTGACTTTTCCCTTAAAAAGTCTGTCAGCATTTCTACTCTGTGTAGACTCCCTTGGAAAAGGACAAAATAACAGCCCACTCCGTTTGGACAAAATGAAGACCAAAGAGCATGTTCAGATTTGTGTGTACCTTTCAGTCGACCTCCTTGCTTGTGTCCAAGAGGTGTGTTTACAGATCACAGCATGGCAGGGAGTCAAGAGCAAAGAGCTGGGGTCTCTCCGTGTGGTGGCAAAGGGCAAGAAACTTGTGATCAGCACCACAACAAATTGGTTCTTTTCAGTGCTAACGACTGCCTTTGCTAATAGTGGTGTCAGTGCACGAGGGGAGGAGCAGAACGAAGAAATAATTGAGAAAACCACAAAGAGCAATAATGTTCCCTAGAAACAGCTTCTTTTTCCCCCTTAAATATATGAAGTGTGGCTTGCAGTGCTCCTGCCTATATTGCATTCTCCATCTGGCTGGTTACTGAAAGCTCACATCCTCCTGGGCTTTTCTGAGTTATTTACTTTAATATTCTGCCTTTTATAGAAAAGATTATCTTACAAACTGGATTCTCCATAGTGGATAGATTTTTATGGTTTAATCCTGTTTTTGATATCTAATTCTATTTTTTCCCCTTGAATTTAGTATCATTTCCCCTGACACACATACATAAACATGTACTGGATTTCATGTCTGTCTTTTTTTTTGTGTGTGTGTGTGTGTGATAGTGTCTCATGCAGAGATTCTTCCCTTACCGCACTTGATTGAGAAATAGCTCCTGTGGGATTCAGAGAATTGTTCTATACCTCCAGCTTAGGGACCGAGAAATCCCCATGCGCCTTGTTCCCTTTAACTGGGAACTACAGCCAAAACCCAATTAATACAGAGGGGAATCCTTCCATTGATTTCAGTTACTTCTTGGTCGGGCTGTCTGTCTTTTATGCTCCATTATTGTTATCACTGAGCATATCATAATACATATATTTATCCTGCTACATGCCTGCAAGGTAAGTAATTTATAGCATTTCCCCTTTATTGATGGGGATTTGAAGTATAGTGAGATGAAGTGCTTAATCTGGCAAGAGACTGAATTCAGTTACTGAAGTTCTGGTTTAGGTAAATTCCAATATATTGTCACCAAAAGGCCCTGCCAAGTGGATGTAGGTGCTGGTGAAGTCTGTGTATCCTTTATGCAAATGATGCAGTTCATGCGAAGTAGTGTGGAAACAGTTCTGGGAGTACAATTTAGAATACAAGACTAGCCATCCTTCTGGAAACACAGCCTTAAGTGAGAACAGCAAGTCTGTTTTCCCCCTCTCCCCCAGCTCTTTTTCTCCTGGGTACGCACTCAGCATTATGCTCAGCGGCCTATATGCAATGTGAGTACAATCCACCCTGCACAGAATATTGCTGTAGGACTCTATTGACAGATTATGGACTTGAATTTTCCGGAACTGAGCCTGGATAGTGAATGACCAGTGATGTACTGTTCTGCTTTGTCCCTGTGAGATTTCTTGGGAGACACTGCTTCATCAGAAGAGAGTTCAGGGTTGGAAAGTCCTAAGCTGGCAACTGTGGGTTTGCTTTTTGTTTGTTTATTAGGAAAATGATTAGTTGGTCTCCAGAATGGCTGTTGACAGGATGCTTTGGGTTGCACTGGAGGATGTGCTTGGATTGGGAGGAAGAACATCTTCCAAACTGCTTTGCCAAAGCAAAACAGCTGGAGTTCTGTTGGCCCTGGGGTCATGCCAGAGACTTTCTCTGTTCTTCAATGCCACCCATCACGCTCACTGGTACAGCACTGCATTATGCAGTGAAAGATGGGTCTCTTAAGAGGTTTAGGAACTTAATTTTATGTGGGGAAAATACTTTTTTTCCTTTACTTTTTTTAAGTCATCCATGTAAATGTCCTGAAGTGCCTTAGGCAAATCACTGAGTTTTAAAGAAGAAAGCTACGGACTCTGTTTAGTCTTCCCATTAGGCTGAAAGCGGTTTAGATTTCCACTGATTGACCACTGAACCTTCCCTTCCCCCACCAGCTCCACTTCTCTGGCCCAGATCAATGTCAGTAGTTAAATGGATCGGTTATTTGAAAGCTGTCTGTTGACCTTTCCTTCATGATCGATTGCATGAAAAGTGCACAGAAGTGTGGCTTCCAGCTAGGCGAGCAGTCACTGCTGACGGCTCTCTTTCACCACTCCCCGTAGCCCACCAGGATTTCTCGCAGAGGAATAGGCTGCCTGTAAAGATGCTGGACCGGAGAGTGCTCTCGAATAACCACAATGAAGTTGAAAGCCAGCTCTAGTCTTTCTCAGTGGCCAAGAGGAATTATTTATGAAGAGAAGACCAGGACTGAGTGGTTTACTGGCCTTCAGAACACTTCCTAATCAGAGGTCTGAAGTCACAAGAAAGCCACAAGAGCCCTGGGTGGCAGTTGCCTACAGGTGTGGGCAGGTATCCTACCAAAAACAAGGAAAGAGGACAAAACCAGGGCCATCTGACTCTCTCTGATGCATACACCAGCATGCATTGGCCATTTCATGCACTTGCTGTCTCACATATGTGCTGTCCTAGCCCAGAGAAATAATTAACTTTTCTGTCTTTCAGTACGCACTTGGAATATAAAAACAGCCTGCAGAAGCAGATGCATAGAATTAGTCTTCGTGCAACTCTTCTTTCTTGTGCTTTCCCAGTCTAAAACTAATGTTGTCAGAGCTTTAATTTGCTTTAAATCTCCTGTAACCAATTCCATGGTAACAGGTTTTGATTTCTGACATATGGAATGTTTTCGTTACTCCTGATTGTTAGCATTTTGAATAATAAACCCACCTTTTAACTCTTAAAATAAAGTTTGACAGTGCAGTAAGTGACGTTCTGTTTGCACAGAAGCAGAGAATACAAATTACCCTAAATCAGGTAATGGGAAGCTGATGTATGATCATTATGTTGTTTCATCACCCAGTTTTTAGTAGGTTGTGCAGGATTGGTAATTCACTGCATGATCTCCCTTTTAAATCACTTTCTTAATAAACATGTAACAAGACTAGCCTGATGTAGGGCACAGCATGACTCTCTGCTTGATCTGTATTTTACAAACCATGTATATATATACCATGAGGAATGGAAAGGTTCGTAATGTCAACGCTGGATTCTGATTACCAGAGAATTGCTCTCAGTAGAGTGTGGGGCAACATGAAGAGTTGGAGAGGAGGGTGGAGCAGGCTGAGAATTTGGCTTTCTGCTGACAAATACTATTTACCAGAGTCTTGGCTGGTGTATGAAATGGCTCTTGGAACCTAGGTTAATGGTGGATGCCAGGCAATCTGGCAATTAAAACAAAAGTTGGGGTTTTTTGATGGCAAGATTTGCCAACAACTGGCTTCTCTGCCCATCAGTGCTCTTCAGCTCTGGCACTGCAAGATAGTCCTGCCAAAGAGTTAGCCCTAACCCTTCACAAACAGTGGAGAAAATAGCTTGTGGTGGAGCTCTGAAAGGCACGAGCTGGCAGCGAGGAATCAGTGAGCCTCTTGGAGGCTGAAGAGAGCTTAGGAGCCTTAGAGAGGTCAAGAGTGTGATCCCATTCCCCTGGGAGAGACATATTAATCTTTGAGGTATGATGTAGTGGAAGGAAGGACAAAAAGAGCTGAAGATGTGAGACCTACATCCTGTGAACTGCTACGTGTATCAGAAACTCCATAAGTTTCAGCTGCTGTAACTCAGCCCCAACAGATAAAGACAATATAAGCCAGGTTTAATTCTAGGTAAGGTTGCTAGCGGTAGTTTGACTACATTACATGTATGACAACTTTGAAAAAGCCACGGATTTGAATGTGATTCCCATATTTGAACATGGGAATGCAGAGAGTGTTGTGCTTTGTAGTATTTATGATTGAGTTTGCCCTTCTGGCTGCTGGAGTCTGATTTGCAGTTATTACAGTTGGTCTTGTGCTGTGCAGGTCCCAGCAGTGAGGCTGAGCTGGTGGGGCTGAGCTGGAAAGGGATGCAGGTACCCAGCTCTGCAGCCATTCCCTGCTGCTGGGACGAGGTGGACAGAGCCAGGCCAGAGCTTTAAGCTTGGAGATAATCCTAGGCTGCTCCTGGCTTTAAGGGGCTTCCATGTGACTGAGTGAAATTTTAATAGGGAAAACCCCACAGAACTACCCAAAGGATACTTGTATTAGACTGTGGTTAATGGAATCTCCATGTTCTCTTCATTTGGCGCCACTCCTCTTTCAGTTTTATTAAAAGGTCATAAAAAAGTTTCATTAAAGTATATGGCTTTTTTTCCCCCCAGCTAAGACATGTAGTTGGTAAATTGATTCCTTCTCTTCTCACATACTCCTCCACGCAACATGGGGTTCGTAATGGTAAAACTCTCCATTTGCCTTGAACACCCTAGTAATTAACAAATGCCCTCAACAGGCTACCAGTTGCCAGTGTTGGAGAGTACTGGTAGAGAGGATTCACTGTCACTTTCACATCATCCTCCAAATGGCCTAAGAAAAGACCAGGGAGAGCTGTTTCAGAGTAAATAACATAAAGTGTAGCTCTTGTAATTGATAGTACCTCTTGCTCATCTATCCTGTCAGAACTAATGCCTTTCTTTTTCATAAAGGGTGAGGGATAAAATAGTGACTTACCAAATCACAGGGCATTGAGATTATTTCAGAGTGTAATCAGGAATATACAATTTATTTATCTTGGTGCAAGGTAGTTTATTCCTTCTACTGGAGAGAAGGGAAGGAAGGAAAAAGGAGACACAAGAGGAACAAAATAAATGGAAAGAAAAAAAAAGTTGGCAACTATCCAGCTTGCTTGCAAATCCAGTTTGAACCTGGTGCATGCTCGGTCTGCACGGTTGCATGTTGCTTGCCCTGCCGACTCATCTGGAGTGAGTCCATTAATGATGCTTATTTTACTTAAGAGCGTCTTGTTTGGGCGAGAGATGTGTTAGGCAAAGCAAACCCATGATCTTTAAGAAATGTTTCTCTAGTTAGAATTAGCAGGAGAGTTAGTTCCTGTTAGGAGGCTGGCACTTACTCAACCCACTTACTCTGATAAAGATGGAATGGTAACAAAAACCTCTGAGGCAGAAATCTGTTAAGGCTTTGAAGAAGCGGGCGACGCACTGGATGCTATGAACACCGAGAGGCTTGGACTCATGCAAGACTGTCACAGAAATGGCTCTGCCTTCCTGCTCAGCTTTTTTACCAAAGTGGTGTAGAGAATCAAGAGTGGGAAGAGCTCTGGGAGAATGCTTTTCTCTTTCCAACAATGTTTCCAATGTTTTGTTCCAGTAATTCCCTTTCTTATATTGTTTTTAAAATAGATACTTTATTGGGATTAAAAATGAAACCTATAGGGACATTATTCTGTTGCAAAGATGGGATGAGATAGTCCCTTTAATAGGACTTGAAACTACAGACCTATCAGAGAAGGCATTTAGAATGGTAAAGCTGTTCATGGCAGAATTAATTGCTCAGTAGCAGCCAGCACCTGTCAGTTTGGCTGCTGGTAACAGGGTCATGTCTTTGTGTCTAACTCAGACCAGGGAATTGAATTTTAGTTTCTACTGGAAAACGTGCAGTGTGTGTCCTGACTATTGGCTGTTAGGTTCATTTCTGAATCGGACCTTCTGTCTTTGATATGAAGAAAGAACTAGCAAAAGTGTTAGATGAAATAAGTAAGCTTATTTCATCAAATTGTTTTCGCTATGGATACTATGCCAGTTTTCCTTTGGGAGACAATGAAAGGAATAAGTCTAAAAATTTCCAACCAGCCTAATAGAGAATGAAACAAAATACAGATGTCGTATCAGTATCCACTCCCCCTTCCTGGGGATGCTTTCATTGTCAAAGCTGGGATGCAAGCAAGCACTTGGGCAACTCCTTATCCCAACCCTGGTGCCCTTGCATGGTCCTTCAGATCCACCGCTGAAGAGAGACCTTGTGTCTGACACTGATCTTGCCCGTTAGAGCCTGTGGACAACTTCTGAGTGCTGACACGTTCCATACCTGTTTTTAGCTCTCCTTCCCACCCAGCCCTGGGAGCCTGACTGTAACCAGTGTCGTGGTGCTCCACACTTGTGTTTCCACAGGGAGTCCAGCCACCCTTGCCATGGCATCCCAAGGGAGTATATATGCTTTTCTGTTTGCTGACGGTGCAAGGATGACACCAGATTTTGTGAATGACCCTTTCATCCCTCATGGAAAACTCTGAGTCTGAGCTTCAATTTTCAGCAGTTTTATTTCCCAAATGGGCCTTTCACTGTAGGTAGGCAAAAAGCAGTAGGTTGATGGAAGACACGCAAGAGCTATTTACCTCCTTGCCAGCTTACTGTAATGGTCTGCACCGGTGTACTGTTTTGAGAAAAAGGAGAAGAATATCAGGTTATCTGATTTGTTTTCGTTTAGAGGGAGAAATGGAGACATTTTGAGAGATTAAGTGATATGTCTAAGGCTGGGCAGGGGGTCTGACCGGAGCTCAGGCATGAATTTACTGTTGCCTGGTCATGTAACTTGAGCCCAAGACTTTTTCTAACCTTTGAATAAAATGTCTTTAAAGCCAGTTACAGTTCTTTCTGGCATGGCTTCTTTTGCATCATCCTAGTAAATCCAAGGATATTAGAAAGTTCAAGAATAAACCCAATCACAATATCCTGCATTTTCCTAAAGTCTCTTGGTGAATTTTGAGAACATAAATTCTGTTTTATCATGGTGAAATGTAGTACCTGCAGTGGGTTTATTTCTTTGCAAATGCCAAACTTAATGTTTTGAAGAAAGCTCAAGATGAGATGAAAATGAGAGCAGGAGGGTACATAGCTGTCATTAGCCTTAAGATTGTTTGTGAAAACCCGAGATGACCTACAGCTTAAAATGACATTGATTGGCTACTTTAACTTTGTGCTAATGGACTAATGACTTGCAAAGCTCCGAACACTCAAAGGAGAAGAAAAAAAAAAAAAAGACTGGCATCTGTGAAGGATGTTGATTGCAATCTGTGGTATTCAGCTGACTTTTCCAATAAGCCTTAAATATGCAGGACACTGAGCAGAATTGTAATTGTTGCTATTAAAAACAAAATAATAAAAAATTCCTCAAATAACAAAGTCTTTTGTCTTTAGTGCCAGGAATAGAACACATTGAAATGAATACTTTCAACGGCAGCCTCTTGACACTAGAGACAAACCTTGCTACAGTTAAGCATCACATAGTGTCTGAACAGTCCTTCTCTCCTTCAGTCTAAAGGAAGGAGAACTGACAGAATAAAGCTAAAAAAAAATATGAGAAACCCCCTTTCTCCTCCTGCTGCAGAACACATACTACCTTTGATTCTTGTTTTCCCTGTTAACTCAGTCGGGTGTATAGGATAAAAGGGAGGATAGGATTTACTTTAAATTTCTAGTGTAGTGCTGACTGTTTCTTCTTCTCCTTTTATTATCCAGACTAAAATGTGTCACTACAAGAATCCTTCTGAGACGTGAAATACTGCTGAAAGGTCACTGTTTAGTGCACAGCCAATACAGCATGAGACACTTGCTAATCTGTTGGTTCTGTGATGAATATGTTGACAAACAGATGAATTTTAATAATTAATCATGATAAAACTAAGGCGAGTTAATAATTTAGAGTCTGATAATGGAGAGTGGTGTGACTCCTTGAGTAGGCAGTTTCTGTTAAGTTTCACCTCTGTTAATTTTAACCAAAAGGAGCACTTGTCACTTTTAATTATCAATGAGAAGCTCTTGGAGCTGAACACACAGAGGTCAGCTCCAGTAAATATTAACAGCTCAGAGAAAAAATTCGGGGAGCACATATAAAGTCAGTTGAAAGCTAATCAATGTGCTTGGTTCCTCAAGCTGTACATTTACTCCACCATAGTAGTGCATTACTGGAGAACAGTAAGCAAGGTGTTAAAAGGTGAATAGATACAATGTAGACGTTTGTTATCCCAAATAAATCAGTCTTGAAAAGTCACTGTGAAGCTCTGACTTGACTAGTGGTGGTGGCAGGATTGTCGTAATCTCTAATGGAACTGGAGTTTACCTGTTTATATGCATATTTTCACCAAAATGTTCTCGTGATCTGTCCATCATTGCACCTTTCTCCTCTGAAAACATTCTGAATTCCTAAAGGTGTGAGATGTAGGTGCTCACGCTTTTCTGAAGGAGGTTACTCCTTAAAAAAACTTCGTGTTTTTTTTATTTAAATAGCCCATTTCAACAGAAGGAGGTGAGGTGAGAGACCCCGCAAAATATTTCTTTAAGCTCTGAAAAAATCAGTAGCAGGGTATGAAGGGACCTAAACCATGTTCTGGTGGAGGGAAGGATGTGTTTGTGGAGGGAAAGGTGTGTGCACCCTGCTCCTGCCGTCGCAATGTCAAGACTCTGGTACTGTCACTGGTGAGAGCCCACTGGGATGAGGGAATGCGGTCTGGGGGATGTGAGGCAGGAATTTAAAGGAGAGCAGGCTTCCACAAATCTGTTGCTGAGGGAATAACTTCAGCTTTTATATCCCAACTGATAAATGCATCATGCTTTCTCAGGGCTGAATATGCCAGTGTGTGCACTGTGTAAGATTGCCAACGTGGCATTAGACGCCACGGTGCCTGAGCATTGACTTGTGTTTCCCGCTAGTTACAGTAGGAAATTCCTGGAATACTGGGACTACTGAGGTACCTATTCAGTTATCAGAACCATTTGGCAAGTTTCTTAGGGCGGACACTGTAGCTGAAATGTTATTTTAGTGATTTTACAAAGCTCTTTGATACACAAGAGGTTGACATATCTAAGGAACCCTGTTCTCTTCACTCTTGTGGCCATCAGAGTTGGGCAGTGGAGAGGAAACACCTCACGTGGTGTGGCTCAGGTTACACAAATCAGATGATTTAACCTACTTTTCAATGTTCGCTGTTGTAAATGGTTGCTTTTGTTCCAGGCTTGGCTAAGTTTTCAGAGAGCTGCTGTTCTTCTTTTAACTGTCTCATTTGCAAAAGTTTGCTGTTCATGTTAAAGATGCATTGACGTAGTTTTAAAATAACAAAGAATAAAGCAGGGCAGCAAGCAGTTAAGGTATACAGTGTGTAATATTTAGAGTTACTTTACTTGGCCTCAGCACTGCATCAATGGCAAAAAAGTTAACACAAAAAAAAAATGCATGCAAAGAACAGCTGCTTCTGAGAAGTGCTCTGAGGAGTACCCGCTTGCTGCTCTTACATCTCCTAGTGTGTGATCTTGTCTCTGTTAGTTGTTTGTTTTGGCCAGACTCCAAGGGATTTGTACTACAGACTGTTTTGTCACTGCAGTTGACATAACTCACAGTTTTTCTCTTTGTTTTTTCACTAGAGATACTCACATTTGTTGTACTGCACAGAATAACTTCTGTAGTAGTGTCATGTCATGTCGTGTTGATGTGTGATGAAGGCATGTCCTGTCATGATTTTATGTCATTATGAGGAAGGTGTCTTGTCATATAAATTAACACGATTTGGTTAGGTTGCAGCATTGGGTCAAGTTATTCCATTGCGAAGTATCAGGGGTCCTAGAAACCCATACTAATTCTGAACAATAACAAAGCTTTATGCTCAGCTTGTGGGGTGTGAGATACTCCCCATAAAATCAGGATTGTCCCATGAACTTCCTTATAGACAATCTTTGCATCACATCCCAGTCTAAGGCTGATAGTAAAAATGTTCCTGAATTGGCTAGCAAGCACAGGTGGTGAAATACATGTGCTTTAGATATCCGTTCCTCTAAAGAAAAAAATTGCGTGTATCTGCACCTCGAGTTTCCAGGCGATTTGAATGAAAGGGGTCCCCAAATGTTTGTCGGTCTTATTCCCTAAACCCATTGTGTAGCAGTATGATGTGGTGAGGCAGATATATGCATGTTTGAAAGAATGACAATATCCAGTACGCCATCTATCCATGGGGATCCATGATCCATAAATCATTGCATTTATATCCAGCAACATACTCCATAAAGCATGGCACTCAAGGTATGAACAGAGAATGTTACCTGGCAAGAAAAATAGATCTATGCATGTTTTAGAGTAAATGATAATTAATTGGCCATGTCCTCAATAAAATGTGCCAACATCTTTAAAGTTGTATGTGAACATGCAATTATAGACAAATGTCTGCGTGAAAGGGTCAGATGTGTTTCACGTGCCCTGAGAAGCCCAGTTACTTAGCACCAGACTTGAGAGCCAAGACTGTATCTCAGAGGTCACCAAATTCAACCCCCTTATGTTAATATTTTCACCTACTGACTTATTTGTTGAGGTAATTGCGTGTTACGACTCAGTTACTGTAGAAATTTTATTATAATTAACTCATCTGTAAATTCCAGGCCGAATTAGACTGCATATCAGATAATCTTTGCATTTGTTATATCTACAGAGAAAAATAGGTGAATCACATTTTTATGTGTGACAAATTGTCTCTGCAGTCGTGAGCTTCCTTTCTGCAGGCTGGACAGAGTGATAGTGCATTCTTTCTTAGAAGTGTGTGGTTTTGAGCTAGATTCAATATGCATATATAGAAGGGTTTTGAGAGTCTTGTAACTTTTTCAAATGTTGAGCAGTTTTTGTAGGTGACAGAAGTGAGTTGAAAGTATAGAATTTAAAAAAAAAAACAACAAACAAACAAAAAACCCCCAAACAAACCCCACCCTAAGTTTTCCTTCTTGCCAGTCATTCATCTCTTTACAGCATATAAAACTCTTGAGCTTTTTTAATCCAGCTTTGTACTGACTACATATCATCAATAACTACTTATATCTTCAACACAATCTATGGACAAGAAGACAAGTCTTGCTTGTTCATGATTTATTGTAAATGGGTTAGCTAATAGGTTTTGATTTCAGGTCAGCAGAAAGCCCTTGCGCTTTAACTATCCCTACCTAGTAAATCATTTTCCTCAACTCATTCAACCAGTAGATGTAAAGAGCGAGCTCTTTTCTACAAGCTCACATAGTTGTTGAATGGTTAAAATTGCCTTTTGCATTTTGGCTTTTACTACATTTTAAATTATGGGCATTGCATTTATTCCTTCCCTAAACAAATGATGCAATGAAGTAGCCTGTTCTACGTGACTTAAAACAAAAGTAACAAGAAGAGAGATTAGGGTTTAGTAGGTGACAAGCCTGCTTTAGGATTGGGATGAATCACAGCCACTGTGCCTGTATGATAATTTTGTTTCTCTGTCTGCTGCACTGCTCTGCATCTCAGAGATGGTGCTTGGGAATGCACTGCAACCTCATCTCTTGGGTGCCTTGTGACTTATGTGCATCTTCTATCCAAGGTGGAAACCCGCCTTCATCTGCCTGTCAAAGGAATGACAAGAGAAGACGACAAAGGGCCAAGCGTACCCCAAAGTCTTCCATTCCCTCAGCTCCCCAATGACGATGATGTTCAGGTTTGCCCATTCCCCATTAGGCAGGGCAGCACGAGGAGTTTCAAGTGCTCATTTCTGTTCTGCTTGTTTCTGTCCACTAACTGATTCCTAGTTTTTTGTTTTGTTGCTCTGTGGCAGCTGCAAGGCTGGTGCACTGTATCAGAAAAAAGTAAAATCTGTTTCATGAATCAGATAAAGAAAATACCAGTCAATTCCTGTGGGAGTTTTATCTGTTTTAAATTACTTCTGTATGACTAATGTTGTGTGCTGGGCTAAGAAGAAAAGAAAGCATGCTGGCAGTACCTCTGGCCATTTTAAGATCTCTTGTGGAGATTTTAATGCTGCTTTTGTGGAGCAAAACTCCCTTCTTGGGAGTTGTCCGCTTGGGCTGATCATAAGAGAGTAGTGAAGTAAAGACCATGAAACCAGCAGTGAAAGGAAGTCTGGCTTTCTTCTGAGGGCTCAAACCTATTGTGGTGAAACAGCCCTTAGCTTACTGGTGGTCATAGGTTGCTCCTGAAATAAACTGCACTTTATGTAGGCTAAAGATGTACTTCCAGCACTTTAGTCTTAAGAGAGATAAACACGCTTGGGGGTTTGTTTGCCTTTATTTTGCAAAGGTTTTTGAGGGTTTTTTTTTTCTGAGAAAGTGGCAGGGCTGAAAGTGTTTCCATATGTTGCAGCATGGAAAATTCGAAATGTAAAACTTGATACTGGTGAATTACCATCATTTGCTGTTTATACTAGAATACCCAGCATGCTGTAGGATCTATCTAGAGATGCCAGGAAGGCATGACTTCTCCACTGAAGAGCTTCCCAAATTAGTATAGGCACAGAGAAGGAGACACAGGCCAGAGCAGATAGAGAGTGTTAAAATGGAAGTCAGCTCTGCTTGCTGTAATATGGCACAATTGTTTCTTAAGGGTATTTCATGAGTAATGAAGCTAAACAGCTTAGTTGCATTACCCAAGCTGAGATAAATGCATGGGGAATACATCCTCTAAGCTTCCACGTGATTTAAGTCTCCATTCAAGTCATGGTCTGTTTAACACAACACTGCGTTTGTAGGGAGTTGGACTTCTAAGCACAATTAAAACTTTAGTTCCCCAAAGTACGTGAAGTCTAAATTTTTGTAAAGGATTGAGTGATGGCACAAATGAAGATGTTTTTCTGACTAATTAGTTTGGGATCACTGCAGGCCATCATGTCTTTGGTATGTCCCATCTCAGATTGCCAGGAGCTTGGGCACCCTCACTTTGCTCAGAGCTTGGACAAGACAGGAAGAAGGAAACTGGAGGGTTGCTGGAGTCGTTGGGCTGGCAATACTGGGCAGTTGACTTCTGGATGCTTGGAAGTGGTAGAATGATGAAACCAACAGTATTTTCTGGCCTGTTATATTGAGAAAGTCCCTGTTCCTCTAACGGTGTCCTGAAAACAGAACAGGGTATGTGGGGCAGAGCTGAGAAATCAAGAAGCTCATGTAGATATAGGGCTGCAGAAATAATGACCACTCTGATGTGTTTCCAAACTCAGACACATGCACCGAGTCATGCCTTCGAGAGGAAAATTGATACTGTTCCGTATCTTAAGGAATTTTGACTTAACATCTTATGCAGTTTAAACTACGTCACTTCAAAATTTCTTTTAGCAAGAATGATCTTAGAGCAATTAAAAAAAAGCAGTTAAGAAGTGTAAGATAACACGAAGAGAGAAGAGCCCTTGGCTGGCCTCTGCCTGCCTCTTTCCAGCAGGGCTCTGGTTGAGGGTTTGGCCTGTGGTGTTTATCTTGGTAATGTCTCTTCACATGTCTCGTGCTCTTCAACCTGAGTAACTTTGCTCCAAAGCATCATTTCTGTTTCCTCCTGTGCGGTGCATGCACAGAGTGAGCAGGAAAGCTTCAGTGAACCAAATCTGTTCCCACAAGAATTCAGTGAGGAAACACTCACTGATTCCCATGGAAGTGAGGTTCAGCTTCACTTGCTTGATAGACTACATTATCCGGAAGGTAAAACTTCCCATTTAGAGTTCTTTAATAACCCAGTACTAATTACTGCTTGTTAATAAGCATTGCGCTATTCTTCAAGTGGTGAGTAGAAAGTAGATGATGTCATCAGTGTGTAAGATCAAGAGATATGGGAGATATTAAGGTTGTCTGTCCGGCTCATTTGCTCATGTGCCCTCCTATGATCTCAAAAATCTGCTGCGACTCTGCACTCTGTGGAAAAGCCATAATACGCAAAACAAACATGATGCTGGTGATGCAACATTAAGCAACTGATGATGTTAAGAAATATACTCATGTTTGAGGCCGTCTGGTCTGGTTTAGCCCTCCTGAGTCTCTTTAATATATGAATACTATGTATTACACAACGAAGTGCTTTAGGATAAAAGTCTTCGTGTTATTGTTGATACATTCTCTGGAATTAATATTTTCTGATTTATATTTCCCCTTCCTCTCTCTTATTCATATATATGTATGCAATGTATATACATTTTCAAAGAGAATTTTGTATGCCATCTCTCCTGGGAAAATTCTTTTCCCTGAATATGCCTGGTTTTCCCTAATGTGAGCTAGTGACAGTGAGTTCATGTATTTTTGCTTCTTTCCGTAAGAACTTTCACCAGAGTCAATTCTGTAATAGCACAGTACTGAATGTAAGTGGGATATAAATTTTACATAGTTAAAATTCCTGCTTTGATGGAAGGGGGCAGAATTATGAATATCAGCTATTCCAAACTGGTGTGAGATGACAGGATTGATTTGAAATACAGCTTTGGTGCAGAGAAACAGCCTGGGGGTGGATTGGTCTTGTTTATCTACTGACATGTTCATTCCATAGTTGTTTGTCTGTGCAGAAATTTGCCCATGCAGAAGCGTATGCTTTGGGCAGGCAGGTTCATTTTGGGCCTTTTGACTGATTTCTTTAGAGTATCTGGTTTGTCAAAAAGAAGGAAAAAAAAAACAACCCAAAACAAAAGAAGAAAGTGTTGTGCTGTTCCTTAAGCTTTAGGAAGCTCAGGATTCATTTAAGGCTTTAAAATATTTCATTGCCGCATCCTTTCTGCGGTGTCCGGTCCAGTGTTGTATCACCCAAAAGAAATACTTGGTACTTTTCATTCCGATTTTGTAGTTAGCCAGTAGGGACCCAGTTTAAGAGGTTGTATCCATACTAGCATGCTGTGGTGCTGTTTCCTTCTTGGGTTTTTTATTTCCTACATTCTGTTGAAAGAATGTCAAAATGGTGCTGCTGCATAGGTTCCTAAATTAAGGAGTTCTTCCTTCTCTCTCCTACATCCCACCCTCACTCACACACCCTCTGGGGACCTTGGGGTAAAAGGGAAGAAAATGCGAGTTTCCCTGTGACAGCATTGTTTATAATGATTTATTATTTCTATTACTGTGGTCCTTAGAGGCCCCATGTAAAGATCGGGGACTAATTGCAGTAGGTGCATTGCAAATGTGGTAGAAAAAAACAAGCATCAATGTGAAGATACTTGTTAATAAAACGCCCTCACTGACCACAAGTCAGGCAGGTGTGTGAGATGGATTCGGAGGAGAGGAGGTACGAGATAAAACGGAGGAGCAAGTTTGCTAAATGTATGCAGAAACTAAAAGAAAGTGTAATTTATGTGCTAGGTGTAAAAAAAAAAAAAAAAAACCAAAAAAACAACACACTCTAATGAATCTTGCCAGCTTGTGAAGGAGAGTCAGTTCGGAAACTAAAAGAAAGTGTAATTTAGGTGCTAGGTGTAAAAAAAAAAAAAAAAAAACCAAAAAAACAACACACTCTAATGAATCTTGCCAGCTTGTGAAGGAGAGTCAGTTCGGAGCAGATTGGCTGGACCTGGTGCTTACCAGGAGAGTTAACAAACCTGGCTGTAAAACTCCGGGTAGTGAAGATTCTGAAGAGTTAAATTTGCTTCGGAATCTTTTAAAAGCATGGCATTTTATGTATAAACAAGATCTGTAACCACCTATGTAAACGTAAGACCTCTTAGTACCTCTGAGGATGATGGACCATATTCTATATGCTAGTGCGGGACAGATCTTTTATTAGGACTGTAGGATCAAAGCTCAGTGAGTAATTCAGTATTGGTTATTTCATAAGCTTTGTCTTTGCAGAACATAAAATATGATTTTCTTGAATCAATTTATAATATGGCTTAACCCCCCCCCCCCCCCCCACCCACCTCTTCTCCCAACCCATTCTGT